>NC_068282.1:49553176-49595676 GCF_025860055.1 Xyrauchen texanus
GTTTTTTCTCTCCTGTCTTTTTCTGCTATATACATATATATATCTTTTCCTTTATTAACATGATGCTAATGAGAATAGGCTCTTTTAACATAAATGGAGTGAAAGATCAAACCATAAGAGCAGTATTATCAGAATTTGTAAAAATTAGGAAGAGACTCATTCTGATAGGTCTAATGAAAGAGAATGGGGTTTATGGTGGGAGGGGAAGTATGCACTCAGTCATGGGTCAAATACAAGTGCTGGTGTTGCTGATATTTTTTCAAAAAAATAAACTGTTGATATTTAAAAAATTGAAGAAGTAGTTACTGGAAGAGCATTATTTGTCCATGCAGAAGTTGAAGGAATAACATTTTTATTTATCAATGTTTACGCACCAAATGTTGGTTCAGAGAGAGTTGAAATATTTTTGAATATTAAGAGGCACATTTCGACCTATGATAAAAATGTTTGTATAGTTATGGCTGGAGACTGGAACTGTACTGTAGATTTTAAGGTAGAAATGGTGAAGAACCTCATTTTCAATCAGCTGTAGTACTTTCTAATGTGATTCAAGAACATGATTGGTGTGATGTTTGGAGAAATAGGAATAAAGGAATAAAACAATATACATTTATCAAAATAAGTAATAATAAAGGTAAAGGGGCTAGATTAGACAGGTTTTATACAAGCAAGTCTTTCAATACTAGAGTGATGGATGCTGCTATCAATCCTAGTGGTTTCTCTGATCACCATATGGCAACTATAGATATAAATAAAATAACATCTTATAGATCACAGTATTATTGGCATTTTAATAAGAAATGATTATATAATAAGTTATTTTGTGAGAGTTTTACTCATCTTTGGGAAAAATGGAGGTTACAGAAAAATAATTATGAGACAAAGTCAAAGGTGGGAGGTTGGAAAGGTGCATATTAAAATGTTCTGTCAAAGTTATGAGTCTCAAATTTCACTTATATTTAGAGATACAGTTCAAAATGTGCAATGTGAAATAGGAGAAATAGAAAAGATGTTGATAGACATTGAAGAAGGGACCAATAAAAGTGGTGAATTAAGTAAGAAGATCAAATTGAAACATCTATTGCAAGAGCAAGTTAAAAATGCTTTAATAAGGTCACGTTTTGGTACAATTAAGGATGTGGATGCTCCTAGCACTTATTTCTTTAAATTGGAGCAACATGTGGTGCAACATAATCCTGTGCTTTATTTAAAACGTCCAGATGGAATAATTACAGACAATACAAGTGAAATGCGAAAACTTGCAGTTGATTTTTATTCTGGACTTTTTATTGCTGGACAATGTGACGAAGACAATGCTGCTGACTTTTTTCAAGAACTTCCAAAGTTGCAACCTAAAGAGAAAGAAACTTTGGATTGTGAGATTACTTTAGGAGAGCAATTAAATGACTTTCAGTGGGATGTTCACCTGGGATTGATAGAATAACCACGGAGTTCTATCGTCATTTTTGGAACATTTTAGGACAAGATTTTTATGAAGTAACTAAAGTGTGTTTTGAAAATGGTTATCTTCCAAGCAGCTGTAACTGCTGGGACTTAGGTTTTCAGAAGAATTGGAGGCCTGTTTCTCTTTTATTTACGGATTACAAAATTTTTACTAAATGTTTAGCAAACAGGTTGAAACGCTATCTGGACATAATTATTCATTGTGATCAGACTTATTGTGTACCCGAGCAATCTATTATGGATAATCTGTTTCTTTTAAGAGATTCTATTTATTTTTTTAAAGAGTTTTAAAGAGAATATTAATATGGGGCTTTTATCAAAAGCCTTTGACAGAGTGGACCATGGGTGACCTGTAAAACGAGGAATCAGGCACGGGTGCCCACTCTCTGGTCAATTATATATATTGCCATTGAACCATTATTCAAAAGAGTGAAAAGAGCTCTTAAAGGGTTTTTAATACCAAATGATTCTAATTGTAATATAATTGTGTTATCTGCTTATGCTGATGATAGAACAGTGTTTTTAAATGGACAAGAATATGTGAACAATCTTACAAAAAGCATAGAGGTATATGAAAAGGCATCCACTGCAAAAGTAAATTGGAGTAAGAGTGAAGGATATGCAGCGGGTCAATGGATAAATCAAAGGCTTCCAGAGTTACCGGCTTGATTTTTTGGGTTCTTCTAGGTTTCAGGAGAAAAATTGGGAGGGACTGGTGGAGAAGGTGGTGGGCCAATTGTCTCGATGGCGATGGCTGTTACCACAACTATCTTATAAGGGGAGAGTTTTGGTCTTTAATAACTTGGCTGCTTCCACATTATGGCATAGGCTAATGGTGGTTGAACCACTAGGAGAATTGGTGATTTATATACAAAGGACACTAGTAGATTTCTTCTGGAATGGTAAACAAATGGACTCGGGATGCACAACTTTATTTTCCTCCTTGTGAAGGAGGACAAGGCTTGATAGACTGATTTCAACACAAACATTCTGTGTAGAAAAGAACTGACATGGACTGGTACAGCAGGTGCAATTCTGCGAAGAGTAGAGGGGTTGAACTATGATGCACATCTTTTCTGGATACAAATTCAAGAGATGGACCTGACAGAGACTTCATCCTTTTATAAATCAGTGTTACAGGCATGGGATACAACTTTCAAGATTAAAAGAGTTTTTGAGATCCCTAATCTCAAAAACTGGGTGATGGAGGAACCACCTTTTCACAATCCAGTGGTTCATGGTACACTGATATCTTCTAGAAGTGTACAGGAGAATATGTTGAGAAGAAACTGCACAAAGCTGAAGGATTTGGTCAATCTAGAAGGCTGGAAGTCGGTGGAGGATATAATGTACTTGACAGGACTGCAAACTCAACATCTCGCAATGCGTTTTTTAAAAGAAATACGCTCCTTTTTGCCGGGTTTTTACAGGGAAGTTATCCAACTGAAGGAACAGACTGATGTTATTCCTCAAAATCTGTTAATCATCATATAGAGGATTCTGACACTTCTGAGACATGGACAATTGAGGAAATGTCTAAAAAGGTATTCTATAACCTATGAGTCAAAACTGTTCATAAAGAGACACTGAAGTAACAGCAGCCATTGAGGTGGACTAGGTGCTTTGGGCCAACTTTCCCCTTGAGAGATCAGTGGAGGTCCCTGTATAAGTTTCCACTAGAGAAGGGAACTGCAGATTTCCAGTGGAGACTTATTCACAGGGCAATAGCTACAAACAGATATGTGGCTCACCTCAATCCAAGCCAAGAAGAAACTGTGGAACACTTATTTTTGAATTGTGAACGATTGGAGGAGCTTTTTTTAGAGTTTTGACTGAATGGTTTAGAGGATTTGGTGAAACTTTTTCTGAATGTACTTTTATAGGAGGTGTAAAGTATATAATGTCAAAAAAGACAATATTTTGTCTCCATAACTATGTTATGGGTATAGCAAAATGAGCAATTAGAAATTTATTTATTTTGGGTCTAACTGGAGTGGATCCAGAGAGAATGTTGAAGGGGTTAATTGAGTAGAGAAGGGATTCTCTTCTCTTCTCCTCTCTTCTCTACTCTGTTCTGCTCTACCCTACTCTACTTTACTCTACTCTACCCTACTCTACTCTACCCTACTCTACTCTACTTTACTCTACTGTACTCTACTCTACCCTACTCTACTTTACTCTACTTTACTCTACTCTACTCTACTCTGCCCTTCTCTACTCTACTCTACTCTTCTCTTCTCCTCTCTTCTCTTCTCTACACTTCTCTACTCTGTTCTACTCTACTCTACTCTACTTTACTCTACTCTACTCTACTCTGCCCTTCTCTACTCTACTCTTCTCTTCTCCTCTCTTCTCTACTCTGTTCTGCTCTACCCTACTCTACTTTACTCTACTCTACTTTACTCTACTCTACCCTACTCTACTTTACTCTACCCTACTCTACTTTACTCTACCCTACTCTACTCTACTCTGCCCTTCTCTACTCTACTCTTCTCTACTCCTCTCCTCTTCTCTCCTCTCCTCTCCTCTATCTTTTTACAATGTTGCCAAAGTTATAATCAAATAAAACAGTTGAAACGTGTCTAACATTAATAAACAGATTTAAACTGTGGATATTTAGAACACAGTAATTAACAAATAAGTAGCTGTAGTGGCCTTGTGTTCTTTCTCTCCTAAAATGATTAAAATTTGTTCAATTTCAGGCAGCTCATGTATTTCAGGTATAGATTCACTGCATTTTGTGAAGACTTTGAACGTTCTCCTGTGGGTCTGCTGAAAAATTCAGCTGCGTTTCTTTTACCTGCTGTATGCAGAGTTGACACAGGCAAAGCGTGTCTTAAGACGTATGGAGTTTTCACATGTGTTCATGACGAGCTCATTAATTTATGCAATTTCACAGTGATATCTGAACTCGACAGAGCCACTCACCAATCAGGGTAATTAAGCAGAATAAACACTCACTGTGAAAGACTCCAAGTGGCCGAGGGAATCCTGCATTTATGCCGTGTGAAGTTTTAAAGCAAATTAACGTATGTTTGCTTTCACCTTCTGCTAGTGTTCACCTTTAGAACATCAAGTTTCCCCATTAAATACACACACACACACACACACACACACACACACACACACACACACACACGGCAGCAGTGCAGTTAACGCTGTCAGGCTGTTTATTTTACTAGAACTGTACTTTTCACAGACTCTGAAATTCTCTTTGATTTGCGTTCAAACCCCAAAAAGTAACAACCGTGTTTCTCTCTCTCTTTCTCTTTCTCTCTCTCTCTCGCTCTCTCTCTCTTGCTCTCTCTCTCTCTCTCTCTCTCTCTCTCCTCTCTCATCTTTGTAAATTGTGAGCAAACAGAAATGCGATCCACTGTATGTGAACGAACCTGTGATTGACGTGTTGTTTTATTCGCAGTATTTCTCTCTTTATCCTTGTTTAGGATCATAAATAGTGCATGAGCTGATTAGTTGGCCGTTTCTGGGCCTCGATTAAGTGTGTGTGTGTGTGTGTATTGGAGATTGTGTGTGTAGGGCCGAGAAGACAATTTGTCCACACAGATGTGAGCATTATTAGTGTGTGTGTGTTCACTCCGGGCGCCAAACATGGAGAAGTTGTGTTTTCCGCCCAACAGGATGGCTTCAGTAATGAGAGCTGAACTGATGTGTTTGACATGTCAGGAACTCTCTGCTCTCTCATTAATACAACGAGCAAAAACCCTCTTCAGTAAGAATGAGGTAAAATGTTCAGCTCAGGTACATTTTGTCAGATTCTTTGAGGTGGTGCAATTACTTGATTGTTTTGAGTCTTTGATACACAAAGCAGCAGATGGTTTCATTCGAGAGAACAAGCGTACGGCTAGTACAGATGCTCAGGATCAGGAATGACACTGTTGTGTACTGGATCTGATAACATTAGTGCGGCCACATTAATATTTTACAAACAGCATACAGATAATGTGCTTCTCTCTCTCTTTTTTAACTTTTTTCCTACAGTTGCACTCTTATAAAGACATCGCCGTTTGGCGCTAGGTTGTAAAAACGTATTATCCCGATGAATGTGTAGAATTGTATTCATTACTCTATAATCAAAGTTCTCAGTTGTGTTTTATAACTAAATAGTTCACCCAAAAATGAAAATTCTGACATTATTTACAACCTGTGTGCTGTTACTTTTCCAGCTACATTTTTATCAGATGACAGATAAAACACCTGATAACTGTACAGGGCCTTTATAACAACACACACACACACACACACACACACCAGCGATACATGTCACAGTAATCAAGTGGATCAGTCTAATCTGATCAGATAGCACACTGTATCTGTCTCTCTCTCTCAGTGTCTGTCTGTCTGATGTGCAGTAACATCTGGTGTGTGTTAGCTGCTGTGAGGTGGGCTGTACTACAGGAAGTCGAGGGGTCAGACTCTGATTCATGACTTAATAACTCTGAGAAAGGCAAAACATTTATACATAGAGATTTTTCAAAAGCGCCACACAGCGTCAGACCGCGAGGAGATGGCCTACAGAACTTTCCTGAACATGATTTATCTCAATCTCACAGAGGAGAAAAAGACATGTGCCTCTGGTTCCTGACAAATCTTGCCCCCTCATTAGAGAAATTTTGGAATTTGCCTTTTTCAGATGCGATGATTTGTGTGTGTTGTGTTGTTCAATGATGTGTTTATGAATTAAGTTGAATGATGTGTATAATGTGTGTGTGTGTGGCAGATTAGATCAGGGAAAACATTGTATGCAGTTGTGACTTTCTCGTCATGTGCAATCAACTGTTGTTAATATAACTAAAATAAAAACCCCATGTGAATTATGTCGAACAATTAAAAATGACAGGCCAGTCATCTTTGCAAGACAGTTTAGATGATCTGAATATTTATTTAATAAATATATGACTATTTTTCAGACATTTGACCCATCCAATTTGTATTTGCATATTGTTTAGAAACGAATCTAAATGCAAAATATCCTTGTGTAGTTTAAGGGTATATTTACCAAAAACTTTTCAGATCGCTGTAGTTTGATTATTAATGGCTGTGGGTGACAGACCCCTCATTGCATCACAGCATATTATTATATCTGTATTTATGTCATATTTAATATCGAGGTTTAAGGTTCAGAGAAATCTTTAGACTTTTAGTGATTCGCACAACTAAACACAAACACTTTGCTTTGATCGCACTGTGTGGTTGAGCAGATGATTGCAGACATTTCCATGTTTGCTTTCAAAATAACACGATGTAAAAAAGAAAATACTATTATCAGTGCTCGAGATTTTCATACCAGCATACACTCTCATTAAACCACAGTGACTCTCAAAACTACATTACTAATGGAAGAGAGTCAACATAAGCTCACATAGTGGGGTTCAAAAATCAGGGTCTGGTTCAAAGTCTAATTAAAATCTGGAAGTAAAGATTCAGGATTTTTAAAAATGTATGACATAAAATCAATGTATCAATGGTGTCGGTACAGACAGTATCAAGGAATTCCATTTCAAAATTTTGCTGGACCCTAAAACTAAACTAAACTACACAAAACTAAAATAAACTACTAAACTACACTCTACTAGTAAACCCTACTTAACTAAGCAAAACTATTTTAAACAACTAAACAAATCTCATCTAATATAAACTGAATTATACAACTAAACTCTACTAAAATAAGCTGTTAAACTAAACAACTCAACTAAAAAAAAAACTATTAAACTAAACCAAATTTTACTAAGCCAATTCAAACTCGACTTAACTAAGCTAAACTGAACTAAACTACTAAACTAATTGTTGTGAAACTAAGGTAAACTAAACCAAGCAACCAAACTAAACTCTACTAAAACATGCTAAGTTAAACTAACTTAGCATAACTTTACTAACTTTAACTAAACAATTAAAGTACACTAAATTAAATTAAACTAAACAACCATACTAAACTAAATCTAATCTAAACTTTATGAAAGTAAGCTAAATTAAACTAAACCACTAAACTTAATTAAACTCCACTAATATAAATATCTTAACAACTGTGGCCTCTGTCACATGAGTTTAAACCTAGTTTAGGCAAACTCTAAATTTGTGGTGCCAGGCAAGTGGATAGGCTTTCATCATAGTAACATATGTTAATCGGCTAAACTGCTCCGGGGCAGGTTATGTTTCCGATCAGAGATCTCATCCAGATTTTGGACCAATCAGCTGTGAGCAAAGTGACAGTAACTCCCCCAGTATCTCTCACTCCAATTAAAAATGCACTTCAACAATAACATTTTATACATTTACAAAATAAGCTATTTTTGATCATTATTTATTGCAAGAAAAATATTTTTCTTGCATTTGTTTGAATACAATAAAAAATGTCCCAATAATTTTCCACACTGGCCATAAAATATTTATGAACAAATAAATCTAAAATAATTCTATAATTTCAAGTAAGTTATTAATACAATATCAATAATGATCAAATTTATCATCCAATTTCCCTGATCCAGCTAGACAGTAAAATATTGTTAAAAATCCTGGCTAGCCAATTAAGTAAAGTTATGACATCTCTTATACATATAGATCAGGTGGGGTTTATTTGGAGCCTCAGATCTTCTGATAACATTAAGCTTTTCATCAATACCGTGTGTTCAGTGGCGAATGATCAGACTCACTCACTTGACACCGAAAAGGTGTTTGATATGGTAGAATGGGATTATCTTTTTAAGATTTTGGAAATATACGGGTTCAGGAATACTTTTATTGGATGGATTAAATGCGTCACCTCTATCTGTTTGTTTTTCCTCATAATCGAGATCTCCCGCATGTCATGTGACCTCGAAGGGCCCTTGAAAGTAATTTGGAGCTTGATGTTGGGAGAAATACAAGCAATTTTTCTCCCGTTGCAAATTCCCGTAGCCGAGTGCATACAGTTGGCTTTAACGTTCTTGAGCATGGAGCAAATTCTCCTTTATTTGTTAACCCAAAGTGTGGAGTTTTGCTCCAAGATCAAGAAAGTTCTGAATTTAAGATTTACTGTTTCAAGGTCCCTCCTCCCAAGCTTCCCGGATGACGTTGAGCATGCCATGTGGCCGACGCCCATACAGCAGCTCAAATGGGAAAATCCCTGTGGAGTCACTTATACCAATTCCTAGTGTCCTCGTGCACGAACTTACGAATTATATTTTTCATGGTTTTATTAAATCGTTCCACCAACCCATCTGTTTGGGGGTGATAAACACAGGTGCGAATCTATTTAATATCCAATTATTCGTACAGTTTACGTAGTGTAGGTGACATATATGTAATGCCTTGATCCTGGAGGAATTGACCATCAGTCAGTTTCACCTGATAACAGGCGAGCTTAAGGGTTTCGCCTCGTGTCTGCTCAAGAAGGAAATCCCCTGCAGGAAAATCCTCTAAGGGCTGGAGAAGCCAGCAATTCCCCCTCCCTTACGTCATCCTGACGTAGAGCTGAAATAGATGGCCCCGGCTCCGCCTCCCCAGCCAGTGAATCGCGAACAACACAGCAACACACTTTGTTACATGACCCATACACACAAATTCCCCTCAATGTTGCAGTAAATGCCAATTCGTACCCAAGATTGGTGGATGGGTGAGACTAGGACTAACCACAGCCACGACTGCTTTTTACCCCGGAATTTAATGATGAGGATAACCAAAGGATAATCATTAACATTGCTGTGCACCTTACCTTCACACTCCTGTTTGTGCCCAATGCCTCGTTTTGAATCAGACATTGGTGAATTGTGGTTTTATTGAAACCAGAATCCACCAATACTTGATGAGTACCCCCTTAATACTCACAGGTTGTTTGTGCTCTCCAGCTCGGTCAGGGTAAACCTGCGGAGAGTCAGGGACATGGACCAACATTTCTAGCTCCATCACTGGACATTGGTCCTGCATCTCCAGCAGGCCAGCCCAGACGTTACACCTGTAATTGCAGCGGCAGGTTCCACAACCTGGGGGAAGAGCAGAGAGAGAGAGGGGTTAGTGGCATTTCCCCGGGAATTCCCCTTTTTCGGGGCTTGGCAATCGGGTGAAAGGAAGGGTAGGACAGGAGCAAGGGACAGAGTGATAGAGAGAGTGGAAGCGAGAGTGTGTGGGATCTTCTTCCCCTCGGTATGCCGATATATGGTCCTCAGCCAGGTGGTGGCACTGGACCCACTCTGTCATTCCTTCCGGTAGACGACGGATGGATTGCCCCATCACCACTAGAACAATGACTTCCTCTGTGTCGTAGTCCTCAGCCAACAGCCATTTCCGACATCTTTCCACATCACAAAGCTGTTGAGTGAATGCAAATTGTCGGCCACATTCATCAAGCTTCAGTGAGCTATATTGTTGCTAGTGTTGTTCGGGGCTGCGGCCAACCCTCTGCAAGATGGTCTTCTTGAGGTCATCATACACTAGGAGATTTGCCACCGGCAGATGTTGGTCTGCGAGTTGAGATTCCCCGGACAACAGTGAAAGGCACACGGCCAATTCCAGATCTCTGCAGTTTTTTTCAAACAAATCCAGAAAGGCCTGGTGGCGGCTGTGTCCGAGGTCGCAGTCGGGGCTTTCTCCTGACGTAGTAAGTTCCGGATCATGTGCGGGTCCTCTGTTTGAACCTGGAGAATCATGTGGTCCTGATCTTTTCAAAGCTCAAGCAGGGCTTGATGTTGGGTATGCTGCATGTTGGCGAGGGATTGGATGACTCTGGTCAACAATAAGGACTCCATATCGGCGGGCACTTCCTTAAAAATCTGTTTCGGCACCATTGTAACACATATTCGTGGTTATGAGGAAGGAGGATGTAGGAGTCAAATACTGCTTTTCAGCAAAGTCTTCAAACCATTAACATGCAGACATACTGAGAACATGCGTTCCAGTCTCTCTCCCGGCCTCTTATGTTCTCTCCCTCTTTATAGCTCTCCCCAGCATTTCTGCAATGATATACAGCTGTTAATCATCAAGAGTGCACTCAGGTGTGAACCCTTTCCACTCTCTCTCGAACACTCAACCACGCCCCCACCTCCACAGTTTCTTCTTGCTGTTTAAATACCTTCAAATTCTTTATCATTTACTAGTGATCCTCTGTGCTGTGTGAATGTATTATAATTATTCATGATTTCATAGGCATCATTCGTGTTGTGTAAATGTGATTTTATTGATCATATTTTGAAATGTCCTCTTGTGCTGTGTTATAGCTGTGTTTAAATTCTTATAATTTATCATAATTTTCATGAACATCTTCAGTGGAGAAGTAAATCTCACCGACTCTCTCGCAAGATGTGACTAGCACTGTCTCGCACGCAAATGGCTGTTCGCTTCATTCATGTGAATGCGCACGTGAAGTAATCATATCCTCGAGATCAAACTCTGAATTGATAGAGATAGTTGGTAAAGAGCATCTTGATACAACTTAACCCTAATAAAGCTTGATTGGATTTGGTGAATTTTGTCAAACTTTAACCAATCCTGGAATCCAGAATTTGTTCAGATTTTTTTTGTGATACAACACAAAACTTTGTTTGTTACTTTGGTGAAGTACATTAATCTAAACATATTTAAACAAAACAACTAAACTACACTAAACTCAATTAAAGTAAACGGAGCAAAGAATCTAAACTCTATAACTAAGCTAAATTAAACTAAGCCATTAAATTTAGTTTAGTAACATTAATCACTTCAAATCTTAACAACATTGCCATTTTTGGGGATTTCCGCCTGGATTTGGCCTACCCAAATTAAAAAGCTTCCCATTCCCACATACTTTGGCCTAAATACACAGTTTTGGTGTCATTTTACAGGAAACCCTTTGAAGTTGCATAAAGCACTGCTAAAAATTAAAAAAAATTAAATATATGTTGTCTGAACAGTAATAACCCTCCTAAAAAAAGAGGCGCTTTTTGATTTTTTTTGTTGAATATCATATAATATTACTTTGTGGTGTTTCTGCACTCGAGGGATTACTTGGGCACACAACCACAGAACACACTGAAAAACGGCTCATTTTGCAGAGAATAACCTAAGGTAAAGGATTATGTAGCATTTGTGGCTAACTGTGCTGTCTAGTGCGAGTAGCACGGCAAATATTCAATAATTTCACTTGTATGATTGTATACTTCATGATTCATTCGAAGTGTATTAGATATGTGATTATACCTCAAAAAAAAAAGACTTATTGGAACTTCTTACTGGCAATGAGAGCTTTCATTTGATACATGGTTTGTACATGTGTGTCATATTTGAGCGATATGAGACATATGTATCCAAAAACGCACATAATTATGACACGACTTTTGATGGGTGGAACTATGTAATTTATTGTAAATAAGTTACTTAGTGTAAAACAAATGCCAAAGTGATGCATATCTCAAGAAAGTAGACATTCTAAGCTTTCAAATGGTACCAGATATGAGCTCATAACTCCTCTGCATACATTTAAAATTGGAAGTACATTATTACTGACGTAATTTTAAATCCCGGTACCGGGATCGTGGATTTTAAGTTGTTAATTACATTAAGCTAAATTGAAATAAACTAAACTTAAACTAAATTAAATAAAAATAAGAGAAAAGTTTTTTAAATGGGCAAAATAATGTATTAATTTAAAACTAAACATGTCAAAAGTTCTATGTAAAGGTTAAATATATACAGGTGTATCTCAAAAAGTATAACTTTCATATATTCTAGATTCATTACACATCAAGTGAAATATTTCAAGTCTTTTTTTATTGTAATCTTGATGATTACGGCTTACAGCTCATGGATATCAAAAATCCAGCCTCTCAAAATATTAGAATAAAGAATTTATAATACAGAAATGATCTGGGCTCCATTTGCACGAATTACTGCACAAAATTATTGCTCAGTGGTCCAAAGTCCTCTTTTCAGAAGAAAGTACATTTGGCATTTCATTTGGAAATCAAGGTCCCGGAGTCTGGAAGAAGAGTGGAGAGGGACTGAATCCAAGTTGCTTGAAGTCCAGTGTGAAGTTTCCACAGTCAGTCATGATATGGGGTGCCATGTCATCTGCTGGTGTTGGTCCACTGTGTTTTCTCAGGTCTAGAGTCAATTCAGCCATCTACCAGGAGATTTTAGAGCAATTCATGCTTCCATCTGCTGACAAGCTTTATGGAGATGCTGAGTTCCTTTTCCAGCAAGACTTGGCACCTGCCCACAGTGCCAAAACTATTAGTAACTGGTTTGCTGAGCATGGTATGCCAACTCGCCTGACCTGAACCCCATGGAAAATCTTTTGGGTTTTGTCAAGAGGAAAATGAGAGACACCAGACCATCAATACAGACAAGCTGAAGTCCGCTATCAAACCAACCTGGGCTTCTATAACATCTCAGCAGTACCTCAGGCTGCCTCCATGCCATGCCACAATGATGCAGCAATTCGTGCAAAAGGAGCCCCGACTATACAATCATAGATTATATGAAAGTTTCACTTTTTTAATTAAATTACAGAAATTCTTTTTCATGATATTCAAATTTTTTGAGATACACCTGTATTTAAAATGGTATATCTACTCATTTAACGTTGATCTTTAGTGGCTACAATAAGCTTATATTAAGAACTAAGAACTTTGAGTACCCTATATAGAGAGCTGACGTGAGCCTCTGGGGCAATGGACTCACACCCTGTTTGTCATTTGAAAGGTAAAGTAGAAGATCAGGAGAGGTGAGAAAAGAAAACATCTGCAGAGACTCTCAAAGAGACTCTCACCCCTGTGTCTCCCCGCAGAGGTCAGGCAATACGTGACGAGAGAGACAAACGGACAGAAATGGTGTGCTCGAGCTCTAAAAGTCTGTCTCAGGGCGAGGAAGGAGAGCAGAAGATGGCGTGAACTCAGAAGTGAAGGTGTGCGTGGCTGGAGATCCCTGGAGGAGGTACTGTGAAGATCTTCACTCACTTCACCTCCAACTGACTCCTTCTGTAGCACGTCACAGCCTGGTCAACACACACACACACACACACACTGAAGCTGGGATTCTTCCAAAAACTCCTCACACACTATGAAAGGTAATGGTGCATTGGTCTCAGGGGTCGGAGGTGTTGTGGAATGTCTTGCAGGTTAAATGCACACTTAAAGACTCACTTCTCAACCTGAGTAGAACTTCAGAGTCCAGAGAGACTCCAACGTACTCTAGTCACAAGTTAAGCACACAAACACACAGTCCTGCTCACTCTGTGTGTGTGTGTGTGTGTGTGTGTGTGTGTGTGTGTGTGTGTGTGTGTGTGTGTGTGTGTGTGTTTAATTTAAAGCCACTTCATCACAGCTCGTAATGTCTGCCAAATGTTTCATCTGCTGTCCATCTAAACTCTATGACCTGGAAGTGTTTGCTTTCAGATCTTCGCACCAAGCTTTTCTAAAGCCAAACTGGTCTCTCTTCTTTAAAGAAAAAAATGAGTAGACATTTTTTTACTAGAATGAGGATGAACCCATTGGAACTCTAAAATGCACCATAAAACTAAAAGTAGTCCATATGACTTGTGTGCTATTTCAAGTCTTCTAAAGTAATTTGATAATGTTGCATGAGGAATGCACACAGTTTGATGAAAACATCCCTTTCTATCAATGCTCTAATATTTAATTTACATTTTACATTCACACCAAGTTTTACTATCAAATGTGGCAAATGATATTGGTTGCCAAATCTGAAAATGCAGGATTTCGTTTCACTCAGGAATTTGGCATATTGCTGAAGTTTCATTAAATGTTATTTTTAAGTTATAATTTTCTTTAAGATACCAATGGGCTTAGTATGTAAATGTGACTTCCTGCAGTGTCTTCCTTCAGGTCCTGTAGTCTCTGTCCAGTTGGGGGTGTCTGTCAGGTTCAAAATCACCTTTTGTTTAAACACCTTTAATAATTAAACACCTTCACATCCCTTCAGGGGCCGCGGGATGAAACATTTTAAAAGAGCGAGAGAGAGACAAAGGGCGTGTGAATGTCTGGAGCAATTCAGCGTCTTTTCCATATATGACCCTGTAATTCCACCTGGAGATAATACAGTTGCGTTAATACGCTTACACTCCCAACAAAAATTGCTCTTTGGCTTAACTTGATCCTTGGACAGTGGTATCAAGCATGTAATCTCAACACAAACACTTTGTGTAGATTGGTGGTGGTGTAGTGGTCTAAGCACATAACTGGTAATCTGGTAATCAGAAGGACACTGGTTAGAACCCCACAGCCACCACCATTGTGTCCTTGAGTAAGGCACTTAACTCCAGGTTGCTCCGGGTGATTGTCCCTGTAATAAGTGCACTGTAAGTCACTTTGGATAAAAGCGTCTGCCAAATGCATAAATGTAAATGTGTAGAACGCACTGTTTGAATTGGGTAAACCCAACATGATTAGACATGTCAATGTCATTTAAATAAATCTTAATAAATTGAATTCATTTTAAATTAAATAAGCACTACAAAGTTTCGTTTGCATATATTAACCCTCTTATGGTATTCACAATTGTCACTTCCCTTTGATATTCATGGTCATTTTTGACCGGAAGGGTCAGATCTGTAACCCCTTATTTTAACTGTAACCACCAGCGCCTATTTGATGTTTCCTCTGAACAGTCCCACAACCGGGTGGAGAAAGAGAAGAGTTGGAGAGTCTTCTGTAGAAATATGATCTCTTTGTGTGATGAACAGTGCGATACTCAAATTCATTATTCATCCTCAAATCAAATCAAATCATCAATAAAGTGCTAAAATTAAAAAATGGTGGCTACTATATGTCAATAACGTCAAACCTCATTGTGTCTCATGACCAAACATGCAACACGTCCTCATGGCTTTTGAACAGAATTGTTTGGTTCATTTCAATCACGTTTTCTTGTGATATATACAGTATATAAGATAAACATTAACAGAACAGCACAATAAATGAGTCACTTGCAGAAGTGCAAACCTGCAGCTTTATCAGTATTTATTTATTATTTGCTTTTGTTTGTTTGTTTTTGCTTCTCTTACCTAGCAGCAGGTTGGCAGAGGTTCTAATGTTTTATGTGTTCGGCCGCTGGACGAATCTCGTGTTTCTCTGTAAATGGACTCGTGTCTCTCCAGAGACTCTCAGATCGGCTGGAAAGAGAGCACTTCACTTTAGATAAATTTTTTATTTTTTTGTCTTTAAATATAGTGTCTGCTCTAAAATACTCAAACAAAGGAGTGCAGAGGATTTGACTCGTATGAACAGTTCTAGAAGAGGAAAAATAGCTTTAACAGTCTGTAATGTTTAACAGGAAGTTTGAATAAACGGATGCTTCAATATTTAAGGTCAAATATTTAATGTGAATGTACAGAAATGTGGCGGCTAAATAAATGTTGATCTTTATCTAACCAAACGCGGATATGTAACACACACACACACACACACACACACACACACAGACACACACATCAATTGGCTTTATGTTCATCCAAACATTTATTCAGATTGTCATCAGTGAAGATGTGCTTGTCATTGTTGAAGACGTATAACTTCCGTTCAGTGTTGAACCCTTCAGATGCGGGAGAGAATTACAGAAGAACTGTACAACAGAGAAGAGAGCTTTCCTTTTCTGTAGAAACCAAAACAGCATTGTCTTACTGACGATTTTAGTCAGTAAAAAAAATTAAAATAAGTCTAAACATTCTTTAAACAAGATAATTACTTGAGTAGCAGAATGGCATGAGATATTTTGTCATGTTTTAAAAAACAAAAATATATACACTCACCTAAAGGATTATTAGGAACATATACTAATACTGTGTTTGACCCCCTTTCGCCTTCAGAACTGCCTTAATTCTACGTGGCATTGATTCAACAAGGTGCTGAAAGCATTCTTTAGAAATGTTGGCCCATATTGATAGGATAGCATCTTGCAGTTGATGGAGATTTGTGGGATGCACATCCAGGGCACGAAGCTCCCTTTCCACCACATCCCAAAGATGCTCTATTGGGTTGAGATCTGGTGACTGTGGGGGCCATTTTAGTACAGTGAACTCATTGTCATGTTCAAGAAACCAATTTGAAATGATTCGAGCTTTGTGACATGGTGCATTATCCTGCTGGAAGTAGCCATCAGAGGATGGGTACATGGTGGCCATAAAGGGATGGACATGGTCAGAAACAATGCTCAGGTAGGCCGTGGCATTTAAACGATGCCCAATTGGCACTAAGGGGCCTAAAGTGTGCCAAGAAAACATCCCCCACACCATTACACCACCACCACCAGCCTGCACAGTGGTAACAAGGCATGATGGATCCATGTTCTCATTCTGTTTACGCCAAATTCTGACTCTACCATCTGAATGTCTCAACAGAAATCGAGACTCATCAGACCAGGCAACATTTTTCCAGTCTTCAACTGTCCAATTTTGGTGAGCTCTTGCAAATTGTAGCCTCTTTTTCCTATTTGTAGTGGAGATGAGTGGTACCCGGTGGGGTCTTCTGCTGTTGTAGCCCATCCGCCTCAAGGTTGTGCGTGTTGTGGCTTCACAAATGCTTTGCTGCATACCTCGGTTGTAACGAGTGGTTATTTCAGGCAAAGTTGCTCTTCTATCAGCTTGAATCAGTCGGCCCATTCTCCTCTGACCTCTAGCATCAACAAGGCATTTTCACCCACAGGACTGCCGCATACTGGATGTTTTTCCCTTTTCACACCATTCTTTTTTTTTTTTAAGAATGTTTATATAATATATATATATATATATACACTCACCTAAAGGATTATTAGGAACACCTGTTCAATTTCTCATTAATGCAATTATCTAATCAACCAATCACATGGCAGTTGCTTCAATGCATTTAGGGGTGTGGTCCTGGTCAAGACAATCTCCTGAACTCCAAACTGAAAGTCAGAATGGGAAAGAAAGGTGATTTAAGCAATTTTGAGCATGGCATGGTTGTTGGTGCCAGACGGGCCGGTCTGAGTATTTCACAATCTGCTCAGTTACTGGGATTTTCACGCACAACCATTTCTAGGGTTTACAAAGAATGGTGTGAAAAGGAAAAACATCCAGTATGCGGCAGTCCTGTGGGCTGAAAATGCCTTGTTGATGCTAGAGGTCAGAGGAGAATGGGCCGACTGATTCAAGCTGATAGAAGAGCAACTTTGCCTGAAATAACCACTTGTTACAACCGAGGTATGCAGCAAAGCATTTGTGAAGCCACAACACGCACAACCTTGAGGCGGATGGGCTACAACAGCAGAAGACCCCACCGGTACCACTCATCTCCACTACAAATAGGAAAAAGAGGCTACAATTTGCAAGAGCTCACCAAAATTGGACAGTTGAAGACTGGAAAAATGTCGCCTGGTCTGATGAGTCTCGATTTCTGTTGAGACATTCAGATGGTAGAGTCAGAATTTGGTGTAAACAGAATGAGAACATGGATCCATCATGCCTTGTTCCCACTGTGCAGGCTGGTGGTGGTGGTGTAATGGTGTGGGGGATGTTTTCTTGGCACACTTTAGGCCCCTTAGTGCCAATTGGGCATCGTTTAAATGCCACGGCCTACCTGAGCATTGTTTCTGACCATGTCCATCCCTTTATGGCCACCATGTACCCATCCTCTGATGGCTACTTCCAGCAGGATAATGCACCATGTCACAAAGCTCGAATCATTTCAAATTGGTTTCTTGAACATGACAATGAGTTCACTGTACTAAAATGGCCCCCACAGTCACCAGATCTCAACCCAATAGAGCATCTTTGGGATGTGGTGGAACGGGAGCTTCGTGCCCTGGATGTGCATCCCACAAATCTCCATCAACTGCAAGATGCTATCCTATCAATACGGGCCAACATTTCTAAAGAATGCTTTCAGCACCTTGTTGAATCAATGCCACGTAGAATTAAGGCAGTTCTGAAGGCGAAAGGGGGTCAAACACAGTATTAGTATGTGTTCCTAATAATCCTTTAGGTGAGTGTATATATATATAATTTATTTATTTTTTTAAGAATGTTTATATAAATTTTTTGGAAGAATGTTTATATAATATATATATTTTTAAGAATGTTTATATAATATATTTTTAAGAATGTTTATATAATATTTTATTTTAAAAATTTTTACCAGAATATAAGACAAAAATACTTAATTAGAAAGGTATTTTATTAAATATCTGGACCAATCTTTTCAGTACAATGGCAGTAGATAATGACTCACTTAAATGCTTATAAAATTCCCTAAAATTATCATAAAATTCATCCACTCAATTTGTGTGTCACATGTTAAGTCTTCTGAAGGCATATGATTGGTTTTGGTGAGAAACAATCCAGAGAAATTGCCATGTTCGAATGCTGATGTCATTTATATAACTTATATAAACTCTATATAACTTTAAATAAGCCATTCATAGTTTGATTTCATCTGAACATTTTGAATGCATGATTTACACTGTAAATGTAGGTGTATATTGCTTTTATATTCCCGGAGAGCTCGACAGACAAGCAAACAGCAGAAGCCCAATAATGCAACTCAATAAAGTCGATGGTATTTTTGTATTGCTCTATTGACTGTGACCTGTGATGTTTAATGAAACCTGCACAAGCTCCTGAGAGACGCATTAACGGTCGGGTCTCGCTCACCGAGGCCATCTCCTTCTCCCAGAAGAGAACTGAGAAACAAATTAGCCACACGCTGGAAACATGTTTCTCACAGGTGTGTGACTCCATATTCCACTTATCAATACATTCACATCTGTCGTTATCTCTGGCTTCATCAAAACACACAAACACTGTTCTGATTAAAACAACTGCAGACAGAGAAACAGGGTCACTGTCAATAGCAAAACATAATAACCATCGAAGGCAAATGGCTGTAAAAACAACACATATTTCCATATTAAAATCCAACTGTGACTGATTATTGAGCTTATGGTGTGTTTATGTTTTATAGTGTGATTGTATTATATAGTATAATCATATGTATTTTAAAGTTCTCTATTGTGATGCAGGTTTTGCCTACATTATAGAGACCAAGTGTGGCAGAATAAAGAGGGAGAGGAATAAAGGCGACCGGAGGCGGCAGTTCAAGAGAGAGAGAATTACAGGCAGCTGCCCTGCATGTGTTTATGTTTGTGTCTTTTTGTTTAAGTTTATTATTAAACTATAATTTTTATTGTCAAGCCGGTTCTCGCCTCCTCCTTTCCTAACTTTTATCCTTTCTTACACTGGTAACAAAACCCGGGAAGAAGGAGTCCTCATGACTACCATCCACCCCAACGGAGCAGCCACGGCCATCCACTGGGGGACAGAGGAGCCCGACCGACTGAGAGCAGAGGAACGGGCGCCGACCACCTGGAGCAGTCAGGGATGCTGCCATGGGCGGGGGAGACCCCTACCATCCGCCTGGAGAGGTACGACTGTCATCCAATAGAGGGTGGAGGAGTGGCCAAGGACCAAGTGACGGAGAACCAGTGAGTATGTTTTTTTTTCTCTGTCTCCACTCTACACAAACACACACACACACACAAAGGCACACACACACAAACACACACACACACAAAAGCACACACACACATACACAAAGGCACACAAACACACAAACACGCAAAGGCACACACATATACAACACACACACACAAGCACACACACACATACACACACACAAAAAGGGCATACACATACACAAAACACACACACACACAAAGCACACAAAGCACACACACACAAAGGCACACACACACAAACTATTACACACACAAACTCTCACACACACACACAAAGGCACGCACACACACACACACACACACACACACACAAAGGCACACACACACACACACACACACAAACACACACACAAAGGCATACACACACAAACTCTCACACACACAAACACATACACAAACAAATACACACACACACAAAGGCACACACACACACACACACACACACACAAGGCACACACACACACACACACACACAAACACACACACAAAGGCATACACACACAAACTCTCACACACACAAACACATACACAAACAAATACACACACACACAAAGGCACACACACAAAAACACACACACACACACACAAACTCACACACACACACACACACACACACACAAACACACACACACACAAAAGCAAGTAATTGATAACCAAAATAAGAAGATATCTTTCTCAGATTTAAAATACAGATTTCTCACGGTCATGGAAAACCTGTAAATATCAGGGAATTTTTAAATTGTGATTTCCAGACCGGGTTAAGTTATAAATATGGATAAAATCTAAAGTCATGTAGAAATGTCATGGAAACTTTTATAGTGAATGTAAATGTTTTGTTTTGTTTTACTCTGCTTCAGCTTGATTTTGCTCTTGTGGAGACTAATGGGCCGTTCAGACCAGATGCTTGGGATGTGCCCGAAGCCGAATATCTTATTCGGAAAGGCACGAATAATGACTTCAAAACGAATAATGAATTCATCTGAATATTAGAAGAAATATTTGGAAGACTGATCATTGAATGAGCACAGGTATAAATTATATTTCAAATAAACATGTAGAAAATGACAAAGCAAGGATGAATCCGTGAAGCCAATATTACTCACAGTGTAACCCTATGAGTGTGATCAGTCTCGTCTGTTTGGGGTCTCTGTTAATTGTGCTCATCTTATTAATCTAACTATATCATAAACATATTCCACTTCTCGAAATGTCTGTTTGAAATGTCTGATCTGTAACACATTAACACCAAATGTTTCACACATTTCACACGTAAGGATTTATAAACCAACCCGAGCGTGATGTTTAATTCCTGACCGAAGAAGTGATGATTTTATAGCAGCGCTCGGCTGTAAGTTGACCACATATATATCCACATCAGTGGGGATTTCTTTAAGACTGCAAGGGAAGCTCAGCTTCCCCTATAATGTCAAAAAAATAATGGTCAAATATGTACTATTGTGTAAACAATTTATTGACTAAAAATGCGTTAGAACACGTTCATCTCGAAGACGAGTTCGTTCAGAATCAGCTACATTACATATAGCAGGTCGGCTGACTCGATTTACTTCTCATACATTCCCGTAGTGTCAGTGCATTTCCCTGTTGAAGCCGAGCGTCCATTGACTTCAATGGGGCTGCTCTGAACAGTTTTTTCAGTGCTCCGAAAATAGACGGTCATTGGATAAATGCTGCGATTATGTCCCGCCCACGGACGCTCAGCGTCTCTGGGGGTGAATGAGGAGTGGGCTGGCCTGGACTCCAGGCTTCCGCGTGATGATTGGAGGATCTGTCGAAAGACTGCATCTCCTTTTGATTGACAGCGAATCTGTACTATAAGAAGTCACTGAAGCTATTTCGCGCTCAGTCCCATCGCGGATTTCTCAAGTGTAGTCGAAAGACAAACTGCTGCAACCTATTTCTTTATATTTGTTTGGCGAAATTGCTAGTCAATTTGCATAATACATTTCACACAATTATACACCACATTCCTTGTTTCAGTTTTACCAAGTTTAATATATTTTGTTTTAGAGCGTTCGTTCGTTCGTTCGTTCGTTCATACAGTAGGCTAGGCTAGCGTCGTACGGGTGAAACTGCGCACGATGGCAGACGGTGCTAATATTGTCGACCTGATTTTGGCGAAGCCATCTGAAAGTCTTCCTTACGAGGAAAAAATTAGAATTAAACAGCAGGGCAGATCAACACCTAAGATTGATTTAGTGCAAATTTAGCGAAAATGAGCTTCCCCTCTTTGAAAGACCACTGATCCACATTATCGATTAAGGTAATTATCGGGTTAATCCTTTATTCAAAAAATGTTCAAATGCTCCATAGAGGTTTAAATGCTTCATTTACACTAAATGTACATGTACAGAAGCTATAGCCGAAATGTAAGAGAGTTACATTTTAAATCTAGTGTCGACGCACTTCTGGATAAGCCACGCCCACATCCGGTTCTATCCGAATACAGATACAGATAATGGCTTCGCTGCACATGTAACCGGTCCTGATCGCCCCGCTCCGAACGGGACTCGAACCGACGTCTCCGGCGTGGGTGTGCTAACAAGGAGGCTCAAGGCTAAAGCTTCTAGCTTCAGTCGCTAGTGCACCTCTTGAGGTCAGGAGAGTGAGGTCTACCAGCTGGCTCCCGTTACACACACCCCTACCGAATGTGTTTGTGCGCCCAAAAAAAAGCTAGATGCTGTCGAACAGATACAACGGAACGCAGATGTCTCGAGAACCGTTTTCAATCGTTTCAATTCTTATAACATGACATGTGTTTAAAAAATTAACCCAAACGCGACATTCCGTCTCTCTCATGTTTACAAAAAAAACTAAACATCGCAGATAGATGGAAAACGTGTTCAGAGTGAACGGCCCCTAAAACTCGCTTGCAAGTCATTGTGATGTCTGATTTGTAAAATAATCGTTCTTCTGGGGCAATGGTGGGTCAAAACGACTGAATGACTCATCGGCGAATCAGTCTTAATTAAAAATGATTTCTAAAAATGTGTTATCCAGTAATTTCCAACCTCAGGAATGGTCAGAAAGGTCGGAAACCCTGATATTACAAATATATTGGATGAGCCACGTTTGAAGCCGTTGTAAAATGCCAATAAATCCACACTTGTGGTCTCACATATATCAATGTGATGAGGTTGCTTGGCGACTGTAATCTTATCAGAACAAAACAATTGTTTATTCTAATTCATTTACTCCTCTGTCTCTATCACCTCTTACATGCTGGTGCTGCACACAACAGGCTCAACGAAAGGAACAACCCCCATTAATTAAGAAATCTCCCATCACAGCCTTTTGTGTAGTATCTATCGAACTCACCAGGTGAAAAAATTCATTTCCACCTCAAATTAAAGAGTCATATCCCTGATCAATAATCATAAGTAACTGTGCATTTTAGTGATAGATTTAATATTTAAAAATGACACGTACCTGTGTTCCATTAATTATCATTTGGAACATGCCATGATTGCAGCTATATACATCATTTCCATTTTTCAATTAATATTCAAATTATCTATAGCGTTTTATATGCAAATATGTAATATATTCAGGATTAGTTGTATTACCTTTAATCAGCCGCTGTCCTGTGATGACAGTTCTGTTCTTAATCTTCCCTGCAACTTCCTCTAAACTTATTAGAATACACAACACCAATGCTGGGCACCAAAAAATATTATTTCTCACAATTAATGGAGAGTTGAAAACACAGGGCCGAGTTAATTTGCACCGGTAACACACACACGGCGGTCTGAGGCGGTAAACATACGCCCGGACTTCCTCAGAATCAGTGAAGTGTTTCAAATCTAATTTGAATATATGAATGTTTGCTTTGCGTGTTGTGCAAAAGTGACTCTGCAATACGGGGGCAAATTGAGGGTCCGGGTTTTACACAGGCCAGTGCTTACGGAAGAATGACTGCCGGAAGGTTAGAGGATAATTCTCTTCTCTCTTCTTTAAGATTGACAATCAACCCAATTTACTAACCAGGGTTAACAAAAGCCTGAAGAGGGAACAGCCGTTGGGTTACCTGAATGGAGGGCTGCCTGATTTAAGTGGGTCATTTCATAAATGTTTTATTATTTAATTTTTGTCCAATTATATTATTAGAAAGGAAGGTGTTTTGTCACCTCTATTTGACATTTAGAATTAAACGATAAACAAAAATGAGATTTTGGCGACTTTAAGGCCATGACATCAACATTAACTTTCCCATTAACCCTAACCTAACCCTATTTACTTTCTGAAGCTTGTGCCTAACCCTAACCCACCTTAACCTAAACTAACCCTAATCCTAACCTAACCCTTTCCAAACCCTAAACCTAACCTAACCCTTTCCAAACACTTTCCTGACCCTAAACCTAACGTAACCCTTACCTAACCCTAAACCACCTTAACCTAACCTAAACCATATCCTAACCTAACACTTTCCAAACCCTAACCCAGCCTAACCTAACATTAACACTAACCCTAACCCACTTTATCCTAACCCTAACCTAACCCTAACCCTTTCATAACCCTAACCCTAACCTAACCATTTCCAAACCCTTTCCTAACCCTAACCCTAACCTAACCCTTTCCTAACCCTAACCTAACCATTTCCAAACCCTTTCCTAAACCTAACCTAACCCTAACCCTTTCCAAACCCTTTCCTAACCCTTTCCAAACCCTTTCCTAACCCTAACCTAACCTAACCCTTTCCTAACCCTAACCTAACCATTTCCAAACCCTTTCCTAACCCTAACCTAACCTAACCCTTTCCTAACCCTAACCTAACCTAACCCTTTCCTAACCCTAACCTAACCATTTCCAAACCCTTTCCTAACCCTAACCTAACCTAACCCTTTCCTAACCCTAACCTAACCATTTCCAAACCCTTTCCTAACCCTAACCTAACCCTTTCCAAACCCTTTCCTAACCCTAAACCTAACGTAACCCTTACCTAACCCTAACCCACCTTAACCTAACCTAAACCATATCCTAACCTAACACTTTCCAAACCCTAACCCAACCTAACCTAACATTAACACTAACCCTAACCCACTTTATCCTAACCCTAACCTAACCATTTCCAAACCCTTTCCTAACCCTAACCCTAACCTAACCCTTTCCTAACCCTAACCTAACCATTTCCAAACCCTTTCCTAAACCTAACCTAACCCTAACCCTTTCCAAACCCTTTCCTAACCCTTTCCAAAACCTTTCCTAACCCTAACCCACCTTAACCTAACCTAACATTAACACTAAAACTAACCCTCACCCACCTTAACCTAACCTAAACCTAATCCTAACCTAACACTTCCAAACCCTAACCCACCATAACCTAACCCTTTTCCAATCCCTTTCCTAAACCTAACCTAACCTAACCCTTTCCTAACCCTAATCCTAACCTAACCATTTCCAAACCCTTTCCTAACCCTAACCTAACCTAACCTAACCCACCTTAACCTAACCTAAACCTAACCCTAACCTAACCTTTTCATAAACCTTTCCTAACCCTAACCCTAACCCCCGCGTCTACATGCGTGGACATTGTATTTTGGCTTTACTATACGCAACATATAATTACATTTAATCAAAATAACTGATCTAATTTCAGGAGGCTCTGTGCCGTCAGTAAAGGGTTAAATGTGACAAAACAACATGCGGAGTTTGTGTTTGGTTGAAACGCCAACACAGAATAGACGTTGTAAATGTGCCGGGTTTTGTGATAATGTTTCAGAATTTCAAGAATTTCATGAAAATACATTTTTGCCACTTATTGTTGTATTAATTTCTTTATTTTTGTACCGGGGATGACATTTTGAGTTCTGAAAGTTACAGCATGTTTCCATAGTAGAGTAAACTCTTTTTTATGAAAAGCTGAAGGATAATGAGTAATTCTTCATGATATGAGACTTTTAAAACCATTTAAACCCGTAAATAAAGAGTCTTACACCTTTAATGTCACTCTGAGCTGCCTGCGGAGACACATTTCTCACCGTGTTTGCATGTGTGTGTGTCTGTTTGGAGTGTATAGATGTTACCGTGAGCGTGTAGACAGCAGTAAACGTATATGCCAGTAATGGATAGGTTTATTTTAGAGACAACCATCTGCTATCAATCTCTCTCTCTCTCTCTCTCTCTCACTCACGAAAAACGATAAAGACAGATTCTGTAGTGAACGGGAGCCCAGGGAATCTCTGGAGGCTGGAATCTCAGGCATTTCCTCTAACAGTAATAACAATGAGCTGGCTTAAAGGTGACGGTTTACAATTTACTCTTATTTGTGTCTATAAAGTGCATTCTGTGGCTCTTGACTCATTCACGCTGCCTGCGTGTAAGAGGGGAACATTAACAATGCCCTGAGCAAATGGAAATTCTATCCTCTTTATTAAAGTACCTGTGCTCTGTCCAGCAGAGCTGACCTCAGAGGAGACATTCTCACCTACTGTCACCTCCCCGATCCTTCAATTTATGCTCTAGTGTCCTCACTAAGCCGAGTGGTGTGGATGGGTGGGCGACAAAGAGAGACAGAGAACATGAAAAGGGAACAATGTCTGTCAGTGGGTTTATGGAAAGTTTTAATTTATATTGTACAATATAATCTATTTGAACATTGTTTTTGTTTTCTTTCAGTCTTTTTGTGTTCCAATGAAGTCTCTAAAACAAGACTGAAGAGTGTCAGAACATGAACATTTTCAAAAAAGATTACATGGAGCCATTAGCTAGTATATCAATGTGTTGGGTGGTATCTGGGGTGTGAGTGTGGTATTTGGGTATCTGTTGTGTGGGAGTTATATTGGGTGGAGTGGGCATGGTATTGGGTGGTATCTGCAGTGTGGGTGTGGTATTTGGGTATCTGTTGTGTGGGAGTGATATTGGGTGGAGTGGGCATGGTATTGGGTGGTATCTGCAGTGTGGGTGTGGTGTTTGGGTATCTGTTGTGTGGGAGTTATATTGGGTGGAGTGGGCATGGTATTGGGTGGTATCTGGGGTGTGCGTGTGGTATTTGGGTATCTGTTGTGTGGGAGTGATATTGGGTGGAGTGGGCATGGTATTGGGTGGTATCTGCAGTGTGGGTGTGGTTTTGAGTGGTGTGGGCATGGTATTGGTTGGTATCTGAAGCGTGGTAGTGGATTGGGGTGATGTAGGTGTGTTATTGGGTGGCATATGTGGTGTGAGCATAGTTTTGGGTGTTGTGGACATTGTTTTGGATGGTATCTGTGGTGTTGGAGTGGTTTTGGGTGGTGTGGGCATGGTATTGGGTGGTATCTAGTGTGGGGGACTGGTTTTTGGTGGTGTAGTTTTGTTATTGGGTAGTATCTGTGGTTTGAACATGGCTTTGGGTGTTGTGGTTTTAGGTGGCATCTCTGGTGTGGGATTGCTTTTGAGTGGTGTGGGCATGGTATTGGGTGGAATCTGCAGTGTAGGACTGGTTTTGGGTAGTGTGGGTGTGGTATTGGGTGGCATCTGGGTTGTGAGTGTGGTATTTGGGTATCTGCAGTGTGGGTGTGGTTTTGAGTGGTGTGGGCATGGTATTGGATGGTCTCTGAAGCGGGGTAGTGGATTTGGTTGATGTAGGTGTGTTATTGGGTGGCATATGTGGTGTGGACATTGTTTTGGATGGTATCTGTGGGGTTGGAGTGGTTTTGGGTGGTGTGGGCATGGTATTGGGTGGAATCTGAAGCGGAGGAGGAGTTTTTGGTGATG
Organism: Xyrauchen texanus; assembly: GCF_025860055.1. Lineage (NCBI taxonomy): Eukaryota > Metazoa > Chordata > Actinopteri > Cypriniformes > Catostomidae > Xyrauchen > Xyrauchen texanus. Next base: position 49,580,798 of record NC_068282.1, read on the forward strand.
AAGGTGTAGTATTGTGTGACATCTTTGGTGTGGTTTTAGATGGTGAAGGTGGAATCTGCAGTGTGGGAGTGGTTTTGTTGGGGTGAGCATGGCATTTGGATGGTATCTGTGATGTGGTCATGGTTCTGGGTGTTGTTGGCATGGGATTGGGTGGTATCTATGGATGGGAGTGGTTGTGGGTGGTATGGGTGTGTTTTGCAGTGGCATCTGTGGTGTGGGTGTGGTATTGGGTGGTGTCTGCAGTGGCGGAGTGGTTTTGGATGTTGTAGGTGTGGTTTTGTTTAAGTGGGTAATGTACTGGGTGGTTTCTTTGGTGTGGGAGTGTTATTTGGTTGTGTGGGCATGGTATTGGGTGACATCTGTGTGGGCATGATTTTGGGTGGTGTGGGCTTTGTATTGGTTGGTATCTGCAGTGGGAGAGTGGTTTTGGGTGGTGGGGGCATGGTATTAGGTGGCATCTGTGGTGTGGGGTTGCTTTTGGCATGGTATCTGCAGTGTGGAATAATTTTTGGCTGATGTGGAATTGGGTGGTGTCTGCTGTGTGGGAGTAGTTTTGGGTGATATAGGCATGGTTTTGGATGGTATCTGTGGTGTGGGAGTGGTTTTAAGTTGTGTGTGCCAGGTTTTGGGTGGAGTCTGAGTTTTTGGGATGGAGTGTGAGGTCGTGTCTAGGCATGGCTTGGGTCTGGCTATTTGATGTAGGTGAGGCACTGGGTGGAGTGGGCATGGTACCAGTTGGTATCTGCAGTGGGAGTGTGGTTTTGAGTGATGTAAGTGTGATATTGTGTGGTATCTGTAGTGGGGGAGTGGTTTTGCTTGGTGTGGGCATGGTATTGGGTGGCATCTGTGGTTTGGGTGTGGTAATGGGTGGAATCTGCAGTGTGGCACTTTTTTGGCTGTGAGAGTGGTGTGGGAGTGGCACTGGTTGACACTGGCATGGTTTTGGAGGGAGTGAATGGTGAATGAGTGGTTTCCGGTGGTGTGTGCCAGGTATTGGGTGGTACCTGTGGTGTGGGCGTGGTTTTGGGGTCTGAGTTGTAGGTGTGGCACTGGGTTGAGTGTAGGCTTTGCTCTGGGGTGGTTTATAATGAAGTTATACATTAGGTTCTGTTTTATTTCACAACTCATGTGCTGCTCAAAGACTCATGTGAAGTTTGATGCTTGTAAATGTGCAGTAACAGTGTTTCACAATGTCTATACTTACACACACACATAGTATTAAACCTTTCCATCCAATAACCAAGGGATTGTTTCATTAAGCTAAGCATACTGCATACTTCTTTGCTGTTTTAATCTTATGGCTCAGTATATTTAAGGTGAGTTTAAAATGTTTCATTTAAATGTAAATTCTGCTGTTTTTGAATGTAAATGATATTAACAGGCTATTCCAGGTTCAATATAATTAAGTAAGCTCAATTGATAGCATTTGCTGCATAATCTTGATTACAACTAAGCTTAATTTAGACTGGCTGTATAGATCAAACTGGAGTTCAAGTTCAATCGTCATTTTTAATTTATTTATTGTTTATCACTGATCATAAAGAGTCACTGTATGAATTTGTAGCATTTAACTGAACTTGCCATGCATGCACTTTCTCCTCTGATACATTTTGATGGCCTCTTTCACAGCGTCTATAAACACCATAAAGATGGAGAAGTTCAGAGATTTGTGTGTGTGGTGTTTTATCCTGTAACTGCGATCAGAGTCTTCTAACTGTTGTGTAGTGGATGGGGAGGAGTTTTGCACTAATGCAGATAGATTGACAGGCGTGCCACAGCACCGATCACCCCGCTCAGTCTCTGCGGGGACAAACTTTTATCTCATCAAAGTGTTCGTACAGGACTTAGACAGAGCGCGTCAATCTGAGGCGTTTGAGAGGCGAGTGCTAATGTGACTTCACTGCTGTCACCTCACAGAGACGTTCAGAGGCCAAACCCATTACGCTAATGACCGTCCAATCGCCATGACCAATCAAATATGCCGACTCCCTCGCATGTCTAAATGTGTCCGCGGAGGCTGGCAGGCAAGCAGGAGCGGAGGGACTTTATTTTGACAGTGAGGAAAGGACGGATGACACTGGCGTGCCAGTATGCATCATTCAACGGAGTGTCGTCTACAAAACAACAGTTGGGTTCAGTCCACTTCTATTGTTCTGAGAATATGCATTTACAGTTACTGGAACAGAACTGAGGCTCCTTCACTGTCAGTGTGTGTGTGTGTGTGTGTGTGTGTGTGTGTGTGTGTGTGTGTTGATGCTTATTGATGTACAAACTAGTTCTTTTTTGTTTTGGGTTGTTTTTCCAGGGAAATGTTCCAGCTCTTGTCACTTTAGGAGGGTAGAGAAAGTGCAATGATTCCAAGGGTCACTGAAAACAAAAGATTGATTGAATACATTTGTGTTAAAACATAAAGAGGCAAACAAAATCTCAGCATGTTTTCTTACACATCATTCATACACACACACACACACACACACACACACACACACACATACATAGTCTGGGTCATGGGAGATGTTTTTTGGGGGCGTAAGAGTGACAACTTTCTTCTGTGAAACACAGAAGACTTAAGAAGACTAAGAAAATAGTGCACAAGTCCTTTAGATTACAGTTATGTTACTTTTATTGTGATTTTTCAGTGTCATTTTGTCCTTTTTGGAGCTCAACAGCGTTCATCCCCGTACACTATCATTGTTACTGCAAAACATTATTGCTAAGTTTAATTTTTTTGTTTGTTTGTTTGTTTGTCCGTAAAAAATATCTAAACATCCTTTAAAAATGATCAGTTTACTTGAGGATCAGAATGATATTAGAAATGTAGTCTTGTTCTCAAAAAAATATAACAACATTTTGTGAGCTTTAACCTTGTGCGACCTCGCGTCCTCATGCGTGGACGATGTATTTTGGCTTCGCTATATGCAACGCATAATTTAAATGAACACACTTAATTGCATAGAGAGCTATAGGATGCTCCCTTGCTCCCTATTTAGTGCATGACTTAACCTCCAGTGTGCTGTCTGTCTGCACTGGTCTCAGAACAGTTATAGGAGAGCTATAGGATGCTCCCTTGCTCCCTATTTACATTTACATTTATGCATTTGGCAGACGCTTTTATCCAAAGCAATTATTACAGGGACAATCCCCCCAGAGCAACCTGGATTTAAGTGCCTTACTCAAGGACACAATGGAGGTGGCCGTGGGGTTTGAACCAATGACCTTCTGATTAACAGCCCAATACTTTAGCCACTACGCCACCCGCCACCGCCATATTTAGTGAATGACTTAACCTCCAGTGTGCTGTCTGTCTGCACTGGTCTCAGAACAGTTATAGGAGAGCTATAGGATGCTCCCTTGCACCCTATTTAGTGAATGACTTAACCTCCAGTGTGCTGTCTGTCTGCACTGGACTCAGAACAGTTATAGGAGAGCTATAGGATGCTCCCTTGCACCCTATTTAGTAAATGACTTAACCTCCAGTGTGCTGTCTGTCTGCACTGGTCTCAGAACAGTTATAGGAGAGCTATAGGATGCTCCCTTGCTCCCTATTTAGTGAATGACTTAACCTCCAGTGTGCTGGATGTTATAGGAGAGCTATAGGATGCTCCCTTGCTCCCTATTTAGTGCATGACTTAACCTCCAGTGTGCTGTCTGTCTGCACTGGTCTCAGAACAGTTATAGGAGAGATATAGGATGCTCACTTGCTCCCTATTTAGTGCATGACTTAACCTCTAGTGTGCTGTCTGTCTGCACTGGTCTCAGAACAGTTATAGAAGAGCTATAGGATGCTCCCTTGCACCCTATTTAGTGAATGACTTAACCTCCAGTGTGCTGTCTGTCTGCACTGGTCTCAGAACAGTTATAGGAGAGCTATAGGATGCTCCCTTGCTCCCTATTTAGTGAATTACTTAACCTCCAGTGTGCTGTCTGTCTGCACTGGTCTCAGAACAGATATAGGAGAGCTATAGGATGCTCCCTTGCTCCCTATTTAGTGAATGACTTAACCTCCAGTGTGCTGTCTGTCTGCACTGGTCTCTGAACAGTTATAGGAGAGCTATATGATGCTCCCTTGCACCCTATTTAGTGAATGACTCAACCTCCAGTGTGCTGTCTGTCTGCACTGGTCTCAGAACAGTTATAGGAGAGCTATAGGATGCTCCCTTGCACCCTATTTAGTGAATGACTCAACCTCCAGTGTGCTGTCTGTCTGCACTGGTCTCAGAACAGTTATAGGAGAGCTATAGGATGCTCCCTTGCTCCCTATTTAGTGAATGACTTAACCTCCAGTGTGCTGTCTGTCTGCACTGGTCTCAGAACAGTTATAGGAGAGCTATAGGATGCTCCCTTGCACCCTATTTAGTGAATGACTCAACCTCCAGTGTGCTGTCTGTCTGCACTGGTCTCAGAACAGTTATAGGAGAGCTATAGGATGCTCCCTTGCTCCCTATTTAGTGAATGACTTAACCTCCAGTGTGCTGTCTGTCTGCACTGGTCTCAGAACAGTTATAGGAGAGCTATAGGATGCTCCCTTGCTCCCTATTTAGTGCATGACTGAACCTCCAGTGTGCTGTCTGCCTGCACTGGTCTCAGAACAGTTATAGGAGAGCTATAGGATGCTCCCTTGCTCCCTATTTAGTGAATGCCTTAACCTCCAGTGTGCTGTCTGTCTGCACTGGTCTCAGAACAGTTATAGGAGAGCTATAGGATGCTCCCTTGCTCCCTATTTAGTGCATGACTTAACCTCCAGTGTGCTGTCTGTCTGCACTGGTCTCAGAACAGTTATAGGAGAGCTATAGGATGCTCCCTTGCACCCTATTTAGTGAATGACTCAACCTCCAGTGTGCTGTCTGTCTGCACTGGTCTCAGAACAGTTATAGGAGAGCTATAGGATGCTCCCTTGCTCCCTATTTAGTGAATGACTTAACCTCCAGTGTGCTGTCTGTCTGCACTGGTCTCAGAACAGTTATAGGAGAGCTATAGGATGCTCCCTTGCTCCCTATTTAGTGCATGACTTAACCTCCAGTGTGCTGTCTGTCTGCACTGGTCTCAGAACAGTTATAGGAGAGATATAGGATGCTCCCTTGCTCCCTATTTAGTGCATGACTTAACCTCCAGTGTGCTGTCTGTCTGCACTGGTCTCAAAACAGTTATAGGAGAGCGATAGGATGCTCCCTTGCTCCCTATTTAGGGCATGACTTAACCTCCAGTGTGCTGTCTGTGCACGTTCTGAATTTGGACTTTGTGCTGAGTTAAGAGGCGGTATTGAAACGTTTAGCGCAATGACCAAATAGCACTTTATTAACACAATACACCACGTGCATACATCCACAGTAGCGCGCCAAGAAATTGGATAAGACGTTGTGCCCGGTCGTAATAGAGTCCCTAATGTCAATTTGCTTCTCAATAAAATCTTGTTTTAAGAATGTTTAGACATTTTTAATGGGAAACGACAACATTTGTTTTATTTAATTTTTATTGTATTTTTTTGCGGAGCGAAAAAGAGCAGCATGAACAATCTGCCTAATATCTTTTTACAGAAGAAAGAAAGTCATATGGGTCTGGAACGTCATGAGGGTGAGCAAATAATGACATAATATATGTTTTCAGCTGTTCCATCATTACGTCACAAACACACAATTTATAATGTATTTTCTTGCATTATAATAATCAAAATGATTATATTGCTAAGGTACAGACTAATATTATCCAGCTATGACACAAATCACAAATCTGTCCCTTTGCACAATAAATAAATAAATAAAAAGTTTTGAAATGTTTCCACAGCCTTTAGTTTATACATTTGCATACAAATCCTTTGCTAACTTTAATTCTGCCCAGACAAATGACTGACCTTAATGATGAAATCTGTAGACGTCTGTCGTCACAGTAGTAACTGATTCAGTGGACACAAACATACTTACACGAGTCAAGCCGTGGAGTTATTATAACCCCTAACAGAATGTGTGTGTGTGTGTGTGTGTGTGTTTTCACTTCAAAGTGGCTGCAGACGTTAAGCAGGTGGTTTCTAATGAAGCTGCTTCTGACCTTTTAATGCAGCAGTCATTGATTAAGAGCGGCAGCGCGCTCGCCTCAGTCCGGAGGTGATAGATTATTTAATTAACTATTGACCTTTCTGCCGCCCATTCATCGATGAAAAGGCTTTTATGACAGAGCTGTGTTTCGACAGAGGGCTGCTGAGTTTTGATTTTTGGATTTACTGTTGTGATTCTGTTCTTCTACACATGAGGTTGTATTTTCCTTCAAGTTACTGTACAACTGTTGCTCTCACACTCTTTCTTCCTGTCCCAATGGATATGTTTAGAGAGGCGTACTACACCTCTGGTCGTACTACTGGAGTAATGTACTTCATTTACCAAAATCCACAATAAATGTGCTCAACTTGACCTTCTGTTTCCAGTGTGACGAACTGCTCTTTCTCGACTCATTATCACATTTCAGTCAATTAGAAAGTTTTATGGGCTGAATATTAAATACTCTTTCTTAACCCCGTGCGAAACACGTATATACACAATGCATCATTTAAAGTCATTTAAACTGACTGATCTCAGTTCAGGAGACTCTGTGCTGTCCGTAAAGGGTTAAACTTTTCGACACATGAGTCATGTGACAAAACAACATGGCGCTGACCACAGCAGAGTTTGTGTTTGGGAGAAACAGCAACAAAATTACATCTGATAAGAAACCTAATTAAGATTTTACATTAAAACCTGTTTGAGTCAAAAGATTAGAGTCTCTAGTTTCATCCGATATGCCATTTAAAATATTTGATTGATTTATAGCAAAATGCCACACTGGTGAACACAATGTACTAATGTGTACAGAACTTTAGTGCATTTTTTCCTTAGAAATCCTATATTTACTGAACATTATCACACTGAGAATAAATGTGTTCAGTCTTTCAGAGGCTTTACATGGAGTTATGATGAAAATAAGGTGCATTTCAAACTGTTCTGAGACCAGTGCAGACAGACAGCACACTGGAGGTTAAGTCATTCACTAAATAGGGAGCAAGGGAGCATCCTATAGCTCTCCTATAACTGTTCTGAGACCAGTGCAGACAGACAGCACACTGGAGGTTAAGTCATGCACTAAATAGGGAGCAAGGGAGCATCCTATAGCTCTCCTATAACTGTTCTGAGACCAGTGCAGACAGACAGCACACTGGAGGTTAAGTCATGCACTAAATAGGGAGCAAGGGAGCATCCTATAGCTCTACTATAACTGTTCTGAGACCAGTGCAGACAGACAGCACACTGGAGGTTAAGTCATTCACTAAATAGGGAGCAAGGGAGCATCCTATAGCACTCCTATAACTGTTCTGAGACCAGTGCAGACAGACAGCACACTGGAGGTTAAGTCATGCACTAAATAGGGAGCAAGGGAGCATCCTATAGCTCTCCTATAACTGTTCTGAGACCAGTGCAGACAGACAGCACACTGGAGGTTAAGTCATGCACTAAATAGGGAGCAAGGGAGCATCCTATAGCTCTACTATAACTGTTCTGAGACCAGTGCAGACAGACAGCACACTGGAGGTTAAGTCATTCACTAAATAGGGAGCAAGGGAGCATCCTATAGCTCTCAAATAACTGTTCTGAGACCAGTGCAGACAGACAGCACACTGGAGGTTAAGTAATGCACTAAATAGGGAGCAAGGGAGCATCCTATAGCTCTCTATGAACACTTCTGGAAACATAATAAACAATCTAATATTATTGGTTTTTGTTTGCTTGATATTATTTACAATTTCACAACTTAGTTCCACTGTCCACATATGAGGACATCAATTTGTAGGAAAACTATTTGTGCACTTGTATTTTTTAGTGTTTTTAATTATTTTAAACCACTTCCTATAAAGTGTTAAATGTAGTTTTACAGCAATTATAATTGCTGGAAACAATGTATCATGCGCTCAAAAGTAACAGTTGTGTAAAAATGTTGCTGGCAATGAACAGCTTTCTGGTGCAGTTGTCAGATATCCAATCCCAGAATCTTTATACATGAATACTATGTTGGATTTATATTATCTAGTGTCTACCGTCAAACCTTTATGATGTAGTGTATACCAAAATTCATCATGAAAAAAATGCTAAATAACTGTATTTATATCTGGCACATGCAGAATTAAACATGCAATATGATGATGCCATGTGACAATAATAGCATACTACTCTTTGAAATGATATCAATGCATAAAACGTCCAGTTTCACAGACTATTTCTATGTTCCATGTTTGTTAGGGTCTCTGTTTCTCATCGATGACTATGTCTGTGTGTTACCGCATGATATTAAAGCACAACAAGAAATTGGTGCGCTGTTTCTCCCAGATGCGGTTGAAATTTAATCTAAGTACGCGCGCGACAATCTCGAGCAGAATGATCTGTTATTTTAGTGTATTACTTGTATTAAAGGAGCTTCAGGTGTTCGTGCTTGTCATCTGTGTTGATATCAGACACACTGAAGAAGATCCACGGTAGTGTATTTATCTGCTTTTTTAAATTTTCCGATCGGACGGTTATTTCCTTTCAAAGCCACTCGTAAACGGCAAATTTTAAACTCTTGTTTTAACACAGATGTTGATTGACAGGTGAGGGGTGGAGCTTCACTGCAGCCGGGAAGCATACAGGACAGATTAGTGTAGTGCCATCTGGTCACATGCGATCTTTGACCACATTTGTATGTGGTTATAGTGATCTGATCACAAAATATTTTAGACCCCATTTAGACCTGTATTCAGACCTGTAGGTCGGCCACGAAACGTGCAGAATGGCCCGTGAGTTATGCAGAACGGACCACAAAACTGCACCGAAAATATGCAGAAAAGAACAGCAAAACCCCCCCGGGCCGATTTCTCTTCCCAGTCCAGCCCTGGTTTACGGACCATAATAAGGAATATTCCGGAGCAACTCAAGCTTGCAGTACCACCTGCTTTCTCCAGGGGGCAGTAAGTGTAACTTCAGCTGTATAGGCAACGAGCAGCTCATACAGAGAACAACCACATGTGATCGGATCGCCCGAAACAAATCTTAATACCATGTGGAAATGGGGTCATAGCATGTGTCAGTGGTTCTCAACTGGTTTTGCTTCAGGACACACTTTTCACAGTACCAAAATTGTTGAGCGTACATAAGTAAGACAAATTTCTTTAAAACCACCCAAAACACGTGATCATCCCAAACCATGCAAGTGCATCTGTGTTTAACCCTTAAATCATACCTCGGGTCTTTAGTGACACAGGACCCCATTCCACCTCCTGTACTTCATCCATTTTTGTTATGCCAAGACCTCATTAGTATTCCTCAACTTTTTTTTTTATAATTGCTTGAACACAAAGTTGTTTAGGGTCATTAACGACTTGAGATATGTTATAGTGTCGTTTTTTGTGCTGTCTGTGACCCACCACTTGAGAACCATCAAATATTTTCTCCGTCTCTTTCTCTCTTTCTTCTTAACGATGAGTATTCTATATTCATTCTCTTCCAGTTGATCTATTAGAACAGTTGATCTCAGCACGACTGCAACTTCCCACCGACTCCGAATCAGCGCTCGACTGTCTCACAGATGTCACATTCACTCCCTGTAGAGAGACATGCGTTGTTCTCTCCTGAGTGCAGTTAAAGAGAGAGACACGTGTCTTACCTTCCAGAGCAAAGAGTAAATTGGCCTCAAGAGGCTTTTTGTCTATTCAACCTGTTCATCAGCAGAGAGAGAGAGAGAGAGAGAGAGAGAGAGACAATGACAAAAGAGAAATGACGGAGTTCGATCAGTTCCCGCTGCTCCACGACTGATTCAACAGGCCTCTCTCTCTCTACACACTCTCTCTCTCTCTCACACACTCTCTCTCTCTCTCACACTCTCTCTCTCTCACACACACACACACACACTCTCTCTCTCACACACACACTCTCTCTCACACACTCTCTCTCTCTCACACACACACACACACACTCTCTCTCTCTCACACACACACTCTCTCTCTCACACACTCTCTCTCTCTCTCACCCACTCTCTCTCGCTCTCAATTTCAACTTAATACAAAACAGTAAAAATCAAACGTCATCCTCCATATCAGTCATATCAGATCTCATCTGTTCGATCAAATATTTGTTGTTGTTTTTAGAGATTTTCAGATTATTTGTTTCTCTCACACACAGAAAAGTCAAACATGCATCAGACCACACACAGGTTCACTCCGCACTTCTGATTCCATCAATATTTATTGCTTATTGTTTATAGATATACAGGCCTGTAGATCACACACACACAAACACAGATCAGTTGATATCTGTCTCATCCGCTCTGTTCTATTGCAGAATGAGATGGGAGGGATTGCCGGAGCTGTAAATATTTAATAAGGTTTTTGGGTTATTCATAAAAGTCACTCTACCTCAAGCACACACCGAAAGACAGTCAAAACCTCCACACTTGTTCTAAATAGTTCAGTAGGACAGTCAGAAACCAGATCACCTCTCTTTCTCTCTCTGGCTCTCAGCAGCCAATCAGAATCAGCTAATCTGAAAATATCAGACATATGACCACACCCCCTCAGCTGTTATCAAATCAGAAGTCTGATCAACAGCATTGAGACAAAGTCATAATTTGATCAAGTCGGTTCACTCTGAAGTCATCCTGTTAATAAATGTTACGTGAAATCTCTTTATTTTGGTGAAGACCACAAGGAGCACATTTTTAAGGATACATCAGCCTGGCATTGCCCTGGCATCGCCCTGGCATTCAGGCTCTATTGACGGAGGTCCGAGTTTGATTATTTAAATAAGTGTAAATAAGTCACAGTTCAGTTAAGTGCTCTGAGCACCCCCTCTCACCTTTGAAGGTTTAGTTTTCCTTATGAAAACACACTTTTGACTGTTTGTGTGTTTGAAGTGAAGCAGGTTGAACAGAACATGAAAGGAGGATGTATATCTCTCTCTTTCATCGACTTCCTCTCCGTTTTATGAAAGCATAAATGACTCAAATTGCTGAAAGGTTTGTGCAAGTGGACTGTGGAATCTGAGAGATATCATCGTACATTATCAGTCAAATGATGAAGGAAACTCCACAAATAAACAAAACTGGATAATAAAACTGACCAAAAACCGTAGTGAGACTAGGGTTTGAAACTCCATAAAAGGAACACACACATATATATATATATATATATATATATATATATATATATATATATATATATTTGGGCTATGAATGGATCAACAAAATGTAAGTAATTAATCAGACAATTTTATGTGATTAATCACAATTAATCATGGTACATTAAAACAAACATTCAAATATAATTAAAAATATATTTACTTGATACAGAATGGGCCACAAAACGGCACCTCAATATGCAGAAAAGGACAGCAAAACCCCCCCTCCCTGGCCGATTTCTCTTCCCAGTCCAGCCCTGGTTCCCGGACCATAATAAGGAATATTCCGGAGCAACTCAAGCTTGCAGTACCACCTGTTCTCTCCAAGGGGCAGTAAGTGTAACTTCAGCTGTATAGGCAACGAGCAGCTTATACAGAGAACAAACCACACTTACTGACAGCAGACAGCACAAGATGAGAACACGCTCTTGCGCACAAACACAGCTTGATGGAAAACCACTCTTAGGGATCTCAAGATGTGTTTTTTTAATTTTAAACATTGTTTAAATATGTTTGTGACGTGATGAACCAAAGTGAGATGCTCCAAAAGCATCCGTCTGACGCAGGTGTGCTTAAAAAAGCCCTCATAATAAATTGTACTGATTGACGAATTTAATTGCAAAATGAATTACTCTTATGTTTGATTATATGGCAAACAATCTACCCATGTATTTATCTGTAGCAAATTGTTGCTTATGATGACGTTATAAAAAGTCGTAAAAGTACGCCAAAATCGTGCAAATGCATTTATGCATTTTTAAGATATGAGCAGTCAAACAATGTGGCACAATTTTTTTGGGGCACCCAAAATATATATTTAAGCAATATCACACGAGCAAGAGTGCGATGTGGCCCTACATCAGCACTGCTGTGGGTAATAACAGCAGTGCTGATATAGGGCCATATAGCACGATTGTGAGTGTGATATTGCTTATATACAACAGTTCAATGAACAATTTTTTTTGTGAGAAACTGAGTATGGTCAAAAAAACGTCACTTTAGAACTAGTATCACAGCTTGGTCTGTTTCTAATACGTTATTGGAGAAACAAGGATATATGTGTGTGTGTGTGTGTGTGTGTGTGTGTGTGTGTATGTGTGTATGTGTGTGTGTGTGTGTGTGTGTATCTGTGTGTGTCTATGTATGTGTGTGTGTGTGTGTGTTGGTATGTGTGTGCATGTGTGTGTGTGTGTGTGTGTGTGAGAGAGAGAGAGAGAGAGAGAAAGAGTGTGTGCAATCACCTATTGCCACTTCCAAGCAGAGATGCTGTATTGTGTTAGTCAGCTTTCTGAAAATAATGTCATTTTGGTCAAAAGGATCTGATATTGTCTGTGGAAAACTATCCGTCCAAGTGGTTGTATTCCTCCCTATTTCATCCACGATAGAAACCGCAATTTCCTCTAACATTTTGGACAGTATTTCCTTGAATTAGTGTAATTCATCATTCTGTTGTCTCTCTCAGCTGTGATGAGCCGTAATGCTGAAGTTGTTCATTTAAAGCCGTTTAAAGCTATTTCCTCGCTTTAGTAGTTTAATAGTAATCCGAGCGATCACACAGTGCTGATGAATGAAAACACTGACTGATGCTGACTCACTTCACGGTACCCAACTGGCCCATATTACACACAAAAATGTTCTTTTGCCACCACCTGCTGTCTAAAATCTGTAATGTCACAAAAATGTATGTAAAGAGACACATATAGCTCTTAACACATCTACACTGCTATTGCACTTTAGTTTAGAATGGCAGGAACACAAGCGGAGTGATAAACACAGTGAAGCGTCCGAGAACTCATACAACATCTATCATCTAATCAGATTCGAGGACAAGAACTAACTGTTGTATATATATATATATATACACTCACTAAGTGCACTATTAGGAGCATTATGGTCCTTATAAAGATCCCAACGTGGTCTTCTACTGTTGTAGCTAATCTGCCTCAAGGTTCGACATGTTGTGCATTCAGAGATGATATTCTTCTCAGCTCAACTGTACAGAGTTGTTATCTGAGTTACTGTAGACCAGGGACTGATTATGACTTGCAAAGGCCCTGGGGCCAATTATCTCCAAGGGCCTCTACCCAAAAGGGGGAGGGGGGTTATTTGTTCACGCCCAAAAGGGTTTATAAGCGGAGGGATCACCGAACTAGATCATGCAGCCTTAAAGCCCAGGGCTTACGGCTGGTAGTCAAGGGCCCCTGGGCACTGGCCCCGTTTGCCCAGTCGGTAATCTGTCCTTACAGTAAACTTTGTCAGTTCAAACCAGTCTGGCCCTTCTCTGTTGAACTCTCTCATAAACAAGGTGTTTCCGTCCACAGAACTGCCGCTCACTGGAAATGTTTTTGTTTTTGGCTCCATTCTGAGTAAATTCTAGAGACTGTTGTGTGTGAAAATCCCAGAAATACTCAAACCACGGAAAGCGATGATTTTAAAAGGAGATTAAACAGACAGTCTCATCGAAGTGTCCAACTGCTCAGATGTTTCTCCTGAAAAGAAAGAGCCCTGTAATCTCACATGTGTCTCCTCTAGAGTTTCAGAAGAGACCTTGACAATTCTCAAACTGTGCTCAGAAAGTGTCTCTCCATATGGAGAGTGTCACATCTGTGTGTGACGTGAGCACAGAGGTTTAGCTCTGAGCTGTCAGCTGCGGCAAACAGTCAACGAGTTCTTTCAGTGCAGCCATTAGACAGTTTAGGAACTGATGCGCATGCGTGCACACACACACACAGCTGAGTGTTTCATTATTTAAATCTGTTCAGCAGTGTCTGCTGTGTTTGACAGTGCGAGGCATGCTGGTGCTCTCTGCTGCTGAAATTAGCTCAGACCTCCGATCACTTCCTGTACTAGAGAAAAACGACAGGAACTCGAATAAAAACACTAAGATGCTCTGCAGCTCTTCACCTCTCTCCATCTCTCTCTTATACATCAGCATGAATTATGATTGGTAGCTATTGCTAATATTAGCTGAAGAACAATATATTTTACATGATACAATTTCATCATTGCATTGATTTTGTAAATTCTGTTGCTGCTCATATTGACTATTCTTCTCAGACGTGACGTGAGACAGATTACGGCATGTGTTTAGTTCTAAGACACCAAGAGAATATAGAAAAAACGCATTTATTGTTGAAAATTAACTGGCTGCAGTACCTTAATATCTGTTTCACAACACCGAATTCTGCCATAAAGCAGTTTATGACACCAACAACATCTGCAGAGCCCCAAAATAAAAGCCTTCAGCTACAAACCCACTAAACTGTCACATCAGGGTTTATGCCATGCTTTATGAACTACATCCTCTCCTTTTTTCATCCACATGTTCCTGGAGATATTTTGGGTGGGTGTGTGTGTGTGTTTGGGGGGGGCGGCATCATCTGACTCTTGGTTTGGATTATTATTGATGTTCTGCACTAATGACTGTTATGCTTATGATATTATGATCTTCTGCAAACAATTCACAACGTGTAGAAATCACATCACTCTGAACGTTTGTATGTGTTCTGTTACAATGTAATTACACAGGTAATGATTGAGTTATTACATATAAGCATGTATTTAATATTTGATTACTATTGGAATCGCCTTGTAAATATACTGTTTATGGTTGTTGTCATTTCTGTTGTGTAGAAATCGAATGAGAAATATTTTTGGTCAGACTTTATAATAGTGACCTTGTTTCAATGCAACTTCACATGCAGTTAATGTTTA
>NC_068282.1:49600676-49610676 GCF_025860055.1 Xyrauchen texanus
GGGGTTGTGTTGGGTTTAGGGGTTGTGATGGTTTAGGGGATGTGTTGGGTTTAGGGGATGTGTTCGGTTTAGGGGTTGTGTTGGGTTTAGGGGATGTGTTCGGTTTAGGGGTTGTGTTGGGTTTAGGGGTTGTGTTTGGTTTAGGGGATGTGATGGGTTTAGGGGTTGTGTTGGGTTAGGGGTTGTGTTGGGTTAGGGGTTGTGTTGGGTTAGGGGTTGTGTTGGGTTAGGGGTTGTGTTGGGTTTAGGGGTTGTGTTTGGTTTAGGGGATGTGTTGGGTTTAGGGGTTGTGTTGGGTTAGGGGTTGTGTTGGGTTTAGGGGATGTGTTGGGTTTAGGGGTTGTGTTGGGTTAGGGGATGTGTTGGGTTTATGGGTTGTGTTGGGTTTAGGGGTTGTGTTTGGTTTAGGGGATGTGATGGGTTTAGGGGTTGTGTTGGGTTAGGGGTTGTGTTGGGTTAGGGGTTGTGTTGGGTTTAGGGGTTGTGTTGGGTTTAGGGGATGTGTTGGGTTTAGGGGATGTGTTGGGTTTAGGGGTTGTGTTGGGTTAGGGGTTGTGTTGGGTTAGGGGTTGTGTTGGGTTTAGGGGTTGTGTTGGGTTTAGGGGTTGTGTTTGGTTTAGGGGATGTGTTGGGTTTAGGGGTTGTGTTGGGTTAGGGGTTGTGTTGGGTTTAGGGGATGTGTTGGGTTTAGGGGATGTGTTGGGTTTAGGGGTTGTGTTGGGTTTAGGGGTTGTGTTTGGTTTAGGGGTTGTGTTTGGTTTAGGGGATGTGTTGGGTTTAGGGGTTGTGTTGGGTTTAGGGGATGTGTTGGGTTTAGGGGTTGTGTTGGGTTTAGGGGATGTGTTGGGTTTAGGGGATGTGTTGGGTTTAGGGGTTGTGTTTGGTTTAGGGGTTGTGTTTGGTTTAGGGGATGTGTTGGGTTTAGGGGTTGTGTTGGGTTTAGGGGATGTGTTGGGTTTAGGGGATGTGTTGGGTTTAGGGGTTGTGTTAGGTTTAGGGGATGTGTTGGGTTTAGGGGATGTGTTGGGTTTAGGGGTTGTGTTGGGTTTAGGGGTTGTGTCGGGTTTAGAGTATAAAAATGTTCTGCATTTTTCAATAAAACATTGTTTAATATGTTTTATAAGCTAGAAATGTCCTCATAAACCACATTTATAGCATAATACTCTTGTAATTACAAGTTTGTAACCTATAAAATTGTCCTCGTAAACCACATAAACATGCACACACACACACACACACTTGTGATTTGGTCTTCAATTAAATTTAAGTTTAAACTACTTTCACCAAGTTAGTAAAACATTTTCACGGAAACTCTCGATTAGAATTGATAAGTGAATTTTTCTGAAGTCTTCTCAATGATACACAGCCCAATGGAGGACTAGAGTCTCTACAACACGACGACTGTAATCTGTGAGAGCGCAGCCCGTCGCCACTGGCGTTCAATCAGAAATAACCACATCTGCATATTCCCAGCACACATGAGAAAGCCAAACACATTCAAAAGGATGAATGATATTTTTTTTGCAGAAGTTTGTTCACAGATCTTTGTCCCGGTGGTTTTTAGCCAGATCCATTACAATATTTAGACTCCTCCACCTAAAGCTGCACCTTCTGTGTTATTACTCCTTTTATGAAGCAAGTATTTCATTTTAGTAGGACGTTATGAGAAAACAAGCAATCTGACGTGTAACTGGTGTTCTGTTTGCCTTCTTAAAAATGCACATTTTGCTCCTGAGATGAGAATTAAATTCCTCTCGTCATTGAAATGCATATTGTAGAAGAGACATATAGGGCTCTTTTTTTGTGAGTGTGCAAAGCACAGCAGGTGAGAGTGCTACTTCTAAGTGCAATTTTCATGCCAGTGCAAAGCGCAAGTGGGGTGTGGAAGCAGCGGTATAATCAAAGACACCGTTTTGAATTTTTATTAATTTTATGAATCATTAAATCTCCTTTACAGATGTACATAGACCTCACTAGTCCTCAGACAGTCAACCAAAAACAACTTAAGCATAATATGAGTTCTCAATAAACACTGTGTAAAGCAGTGCAATGGAAAGGAGGAGGCGAGAACCGGCTTGACAATATAAATAATATTTTAATGAAGAACTGAAAGCAAAAGACACAAACACACACATATGATGGGCAGCTGCCCGTAAACGCTCTCTCTCTCTGATGCACCACCGCCTGCAGTCTGCCTTTATCCCTCTCGGAGACTTGATTAGCCTGATTTGGGGCCGGGTGTGCAGAATCACGACAGGCCCCACCCTCCGCCCTGTCACATTCCTACCTTGTTCTCTCAGGCCGGGGAGCCCCCGTTATTACGTACACCCCCCCCTTTCCCTGGGGGAGGGTGTGCCCTACGCCCCGTCTACCGGCAGGTTACCCCCCCACCATTTAAAAGAGGCCACTCCTCCACCCTCTAACGGACGACATCCACCCTCCGCCCTGTCACACACTGCATGCAAATAATTTAATGTGATGTCAAATACTTTACAATCATATATAGGAAAAATTTTAAATAACAAGTACACAGAAATATGCATAATTTTTAATGCAATGGGAAATAGAGCGCATTCTTACTATCTACAGATTCCACACCTTACTGAAAATATGCTCACATTTGACAGATATGACGAAAATAAGTCACAAAAAAGATTAATTTTGTTTTTTGAGGCTTTTAAGGCTTACTGTGTTTCAAGGGGTTTAAAGGGGCCTATTTGACCAAAATTCACTGTTTGAATATAAATGTGAGTCGGCAGTGTGTGTACACAACCCCCCTACAATGATAAAAGTCTTTCTTATATTTCTATTCATCAAAAAAACTGTGTCAAAATGAACCCTTTTCGTTTCAGCTCTAAAGTGACATCACGTTAGATCAGGCCACGCCCCTGACTGATGACAGACTCCGCCCTATTATCATAGCTCCTCCCCTGAGTGATGTACACACAGTCCTGGAGCAGATACAGTGAGAAGAATAATGTCTTATAAGTGTTCTGTTGTTGCTGTAAAAGTGAACATAAGAGTTTTCATGTTTTATTTTTGTCATGTTTGCAAATTGCCGTTCCAAATGTGCTTGTTAGCGGATTCCACGGCTAATGCAGCTAAAGTTACTTTTGTCTACAAATATATATCCATATATATATGCCTGAACTCCGGTATTTACACTGTCAGTCATATTTGTTCTGATTTGTTGTTGCTGTAGTAACCGAAGCATGACCTGTAAAGGCACAGCCCTCTTCTGGAAAGGGGGCGGGAAGCAGCAGCTCATTTGCATTTAAAGAGACACACACAAAATCAGCAAGTTTTTGATTCCACCCAAAAAGAGGCGTTTATAACATGGTGATGATCTGTGGTGTATTTTCATCTGAAACTTCAGAGACACATTCTGTGGATGCCTGAGACTTATATTACATCTTGTAAAAAGGGGCATAATAGGTCTTCTTTAATACACTTTTGGATGGCAGAGACTGTCAAAGCTTAAGGCTTGCGTTCCCTTGTGAGTCCCGAATATTTGTCTTGGTCATCTGGTCACCCTACACTAGCATCATGGCGGCAAGTTGGGTGGGAGTGTTTGCACCAACTGTGGGTGTATTGTATGTTAATGAATAGGTGCAAAAGCACAATTTGCTACCAACTTATTATTATGAATGTGCAGTCTTTATTTATATTGCTGGTGCTTGACAGAGAATGACATGTATAATAGGATGGAGATGGTGCCGGTGCAGAACCTCCATTGGCCCGATTAGCACCTTGCACTCACCATTTTGCCAAACCGACTTGCACACTTTTACACGAAAGACTGATTGGGCTAACATGTGTGAGTGTGAGAGAGAGAAAGAGAGATGCTTATAAAGCAGTGTAACCTAATAAACTCTAAAAATAAACCTGCGCACTGACTGATTATGTGAACACCTTGTGTGTGTGATGTGTTGATGTAATTACCACTAGCAGTATGTCCGTTTATATGTCCCTCAGCACATCACACACACAACACAAACTCACACTAACACACAAACACCTGTGCTGACTCCTGCAAACCAGTGAGAGAAAACAAGATCCATGCGGCCTGCATTAAAACAGACTACTTACTTTATTAATACTTTAATGATTACTTGACAGCTAATCAACCAGCCTGATCTCATGAAGATTACGTGACGGTGGCGTCATTTTTGCCAAATGACTCGTATTGCGGCAGTTCCTAGGTGAAATGTCCATTGTGTGTCGCTAAAAGCAAGTGAAATGTTTTTAAGGTTAATACTCTATTGAGTTTTAAATAAACAAAAATGAGCTACCTTAAACCTAATCAATAGTGTCATCATAATGTCATTTTGTGGTGCTTCGATGACACTTTCGGCTCACGTGTGGTCACGCGTGCTCTTCAGGACTCGTACCCGCTTACTGACATCACAAGTGCAACGCTCCATCAGTCGAGCTACCGCACAATTCCTTCTATTACAAAATATACTGTATTACAATAATATCGGAAAAGAGTAGAAAGAAAATACACAGTTTACAAGGCATACATTGCAAAAAATAGAACAACATTTTAAGAATAAACATACAGAAGAGTAAACAAACATTTCCACATCCAGTGTGTTTGATTTGTTTGCTGATGTTGTCTTATGAGAGACGTCCACGCTTCCATTCACCTCGTCCTGGGAAATAAAGACTCTATTTACATCAGTGACATTCAGCGTGTACAATCCAAATACACCACTGTCTGTGTGAGTGTGTGTGTGTGTGTGTGTGTGTGTGTGTGTGTGTGTGTGTGTGTGCGTGCGTGTGTGTGCTCTCCTCGTTGGTTCAGGAATCTCAGAGGATCATATCCAGCATGGAACTTCTCCTGGCGGGAATAGGCAACATTCCGCAGGGATTACAGTGTGATACAGCTGTTCCCTTCAACAATCCCTACCACACACACACACACACACACACACACACACACACACACACACACACACACACCACACACACACACACACACACACATAGCATGTTTATATATCATTGTTGGGACTCTCCATAGACTTCCATGCATTTTATAGATTTTATATATACCTAACAATAATTTCTATCCCCAAACCTAACCCTCACACATTTTTACATTTTCAAAAAAACATCGTTTAGTACGTTTAATAAGGTTTTCTTAGGTTTTACTATCCTTGTGGAGACATTTGGTACACACAATGCAGTATAAACATGGTTACACACACACACAGTGCTGTTTACTTATTCATGAATAAACATTGTGAAACTGTGCTTAGTGGCTTTTTATTATCTTAACAACATCAGTGATTAATGAGCGTCACATTAAAAAGGTAACAATGAACGTCTTATTTCATACACAGACACTTTATACAACAGTTCCGGTCCTCAAATCTAATTGGACAAGCGGAGTTAGAAAAGAGTGCTGATATTCAGTATAACAGTTTCACTCTGTTTAATAGATAGACAGACAGACAGACAAATGATAGACAGACAGACAAATGATAGATAGACAGACAGACAGACAGACAGATAGACAGACAGACAGACAGACAAATGATAGATAGACAGACAGATGATAGATAGACAGACAGACAGACAGACAGACAAATGATAGATAGACAGACAGACAGATGATAGATAGACAGACAGACAGACAAATGATATATAGACAGACAGACAGACAGACAAATGATAGATAGACAGACAGATAGACAGACAAATGAAGATAGACAGACAGACAGACAGACAGACAAATGATGTATAGACAGACAGACAGATGATAGATAGACAGACAGACAGAAAAAATGATAGATAGACAGACAGACAGATGATAGATAGACAGACAGACAGACAAATGATATATAGACAGACAGACAGACAGACAAATGATAGATAGACAGACAGACAGACAGATAGACAGACAAATGAAGATAGACAGACAGACAGACAGACAGACAGACAAATGATGTATAGACAGACAGACAGAGAGACAAATGATAGATAGACAGACAGACAGACAGACAGACAAATGATAGATAGAAAGACAGACAGACAGACAGACAGATGATAGATAGACAGACAGACAGACAGATGATAGATAGACAGACAGACAGACAAATGATAGATAGACAGACAGACAGATATATAGATAAATAGATAGACAGACAGACAGACAAATGATACACAGACAGACAGACAGACAAATGATATATAGACAGACAGATAGACAGACAGACAGACAAATGATAGATAGACAGACAGACAGACAGACAAATGATAGATAGACAGACAGACAGACAGATAGACAGACAGACAGACAGACAGACAAATGATATATAGACAGACAGACAAATGATAGATAGATAGACAGAGAGACAGACAGATAGACAGACAAATGAAGATAGACAGACAGACAGACAGACAAATGATATATAGACAGACAGACAGAGAGAGAGACAAATGATAGATAGACAGACAGACAGACAGACAAATGATAGATAGACAGACAGACAGACAGACAGACAGACAAATGATAGACAGACAGACAGACAGACAAATGATAGACAGACAGATAGACAGACAGACAGACAAATGATATATAGACAGACAAACAGATGATAGATAGATAGACAGACAGACAGAAAAATGATATATAGACAGACAGACAAATGATAGATAGACAGACAGACAGACAGATGATAGATAGACAGACAGATAGACAGACAGACAAATGATAGATAGATAGACAGACAGACAGACAAATGATAGATAGACAGACAGACAGATATATAGATAAATAGATAGACAGACAGACAGACAAATGATACACAGACAGACAGACAGACAGACAAATGATATATAGACAGACAGACAGACAGATAGACAGACAGACAGACAAAAGATAGATAGACAGACAGACAAATTATAGACAGACAGACAGACAGACAAATGATAGATAGACAGAGAGACAGACAGATAGACAGACAAATGAAGATAGACAGACAGACAGACAGACAGACAAATGATATATAGACAGACAGACAGACAAATGATAGATAGACAGACAGACAGACAGACAAATGATAGATAGACAGACAGACAGACAAATGATAGACAGACATACAGACAGACAGACAGAAAAATGATAGACAGACAGATAGACAGACAGACAAATGATATATAGACAGACAAACAGATGATAGATAGATAGACAGACAGACAGACAAATGATATATAGACAGACAGACAGACAGACAGACAAATGATAGATAGACAGACAGACAGATAGACAGACAGATAGACAGACAAATGAAGATAGACAGACAGACAGACAGACAAATGATATATAGACAGACAGAGAGACAAATGATAGATAGACAGACAGACAGACAAATGATAGATAGACAGACAGACAAATGATAGACAGACAGACAGACAAATTATAGATAGACAGACAGACAGACAAGACAGACAGACAGACAGACAAATGATAGATAGATAGACAGACAGACAGATGATAGATAGACAGACAGATAGACAGACAGACAAATGATAGATAGACAGACAGACAGATAGACAGACAAATGAAGATAGACAGACAGACAGACAAATGATATATAGACAGACAGACAGAGAGACAAATGATAGATAGACAGACAGACAGACAAATGATAGATAGACAGACAGACAGACAGACAGACAAATGATAGACAGACAGACAGACAGATAGACAGACAGACAAATGATATATAGACAGACAGACAGACAGATGATTGATAGACAGACAGACAGACAGATAGACAGACAGACAGACAGACAAATGATAGATAGACAGACAGACAGACAGACAAATGATAGATAGACAGACAAATGAAGATAGACAGACAGACAGACAAATGATAAATAGACAGACAGACAGACAGACAAATGATAGATAGACAGACAGATAGACAGACAAATGAAGATAGATATACAGACAGACAAATGATAGATAGACAGACAAATGATAGATTGACAGACAGACAGATAGACAGACAGACAGACAAATGATAGATAGACAGACAGAAACACAGACAGATATATAGATAGATAGACAGACAGACAGACAGACAGACAGAAAAACAGTCAGACATATGATAGATAGACAGACAGACAGACAAATGATAGATATACAGACAGACATAAAGACAGATGATAGACAGACGGACAGACAGAGAGACAGGTAATGATGAAGAGATTGTAAAGTGGTTGAAGAGCTGCAATCTCTTCCCTCTAAAGTCCGACATTAATCACTCGCTTTCCACTTCAATACATCCCACCTTTAATGATATAATTATATTACAATCAGACCAGCAGCCAAAATGAGCAGGAATAGAGTGAGACAGAGACAGACAGACAGAGAGAGAGAGAGACAGAGAGAATTATTTTGGTACTCGTGCTCATGTACAGACACTGTGACTCCAGATTGCTCATTCTAATAAATATTCAAACTGAACCCTCTTCCTGTGGAATGTCTTTATGGCTCCTCCCCCTCACTTCCTGTGTGTTGTTTGAGCGGCAGCCAGCATACAACCATGACAGAATTATTACAGCATAGAAACACACAGGGACGGTTTTGTGTTCTGTATCAAGGGGGTTGAAGTCATGGGAAGAACTGAGAGGAAGTGGAAAACAGGAAGAGAGTGAATTTCACAGAACCTGTCAAGAACATGTCCGGCTCATATTTCACCCCAAAATCAACAGATATATAATAGAATAAATTAAAGTCAATTTTTAAGGACCATAAAGATGTTTTTGCCTTGTTGTGCACATTCCCCAGTTGTCAATTGCCTACGGTTATACAAAACAATCTTGTAATGGAAACACATTTAATTCTCAATACTCTATTATGAAAAAACGCAATCTTATGAATGAAGTGTAAAAAATATATTATTCGTATTACTGCAACACAAAAAACATTATTACTGCAATGCAAAAAATCTCCTTGAAATTGTCTATGGACATTCCTGCAACAATAAAACGCGCAGCTTTGAAATATGAATTCTGTGTGACTTTTCGATCTTCTATTGGTGACCCGTCCTCTCCTCATACTGATTTACAGGTCAAAATTCATCAACTTGAACTCTTGTACGCAGCGGAATACGACATTTCTTCACATGAACTTGCGTTCCCCGCATTTTGATGGGAGTAAATGGATGCAAAGTGTAATGAGAAAAAAAAAGATGTTTCTACACTTTGATTGGAGAACACATGTGGCATATTCAATTGATTGGACATGATTTTGAAAGGCACACACCTGTCTATATAAGGTCATACAGCTGAAAATGCATATCAGAGCACAAACCAAGCCATGAGGTCAAAGGAATTGCCTGCAGAGCTCAGAGACAGGATTGTATCGAGGCACAGATCTGGGGAACGCTACCAAAAAAGTCAGCTGCATTGAAGGAGGAAACCTGGCCCCACTCATCACCTGCGCAAAACCATCCCAACGGTGAAGCGTGGTGGTGGTGGCAGCATCATGCTGTGGGGGTGTTTTTCAGCGGCAGGGACTGGGGACTGGTCAGGGTTGAAGGACAGCTGAATGTAGCAAAATGCAGAGATATCCTAAATGAAAATCTGGTCCAGAGCGCTCAGGACCTCAGACTGGGCCAAAGGTTCACCATCCAACAGGACAATGACCCTAATCACACAGTCAAGACAACACAAGAGTGGCTTCGGGACAACTCTGTGAAAGTCCTTGTGTGGCCCAGTCGGAGCCCGGACTTGAACCCCATCGCAAAATTAATTTTCTCATTTCCATTACTGTAACCAGAAAAAACAAACAAATATTGCATACAGTATAAAATAGTAAATTGCATTCGTAGAGTCTAATTGTAAGTTACATCGTGGCTGTATTTGTGTTAATGAAATTCATTTATGCTTATTTTAATACAAATTAAAAAGTCTTTCCATTTCTGTATCAGAAAAGATCATTTGGTGAGAGATTATTGTTATGACAGTAATTGAACAATGC
>NC_068282.1:49618176-49700676 GCF_025860055.1 Xyrauchen texanus
GGTGGCCTGGTGGAGCTATTTAATAAAACCCTAAAATAAATGATTCGTCCGTTCGTGCACGAGGATGCTAAAAGTTGTGGCAAATGGCTCGAATTTGGAATTGGGAATTTGCACCGGGAGATAAGGTACTCGTATTACTCTGCACATTGAGCTCCAAATTACTTACCAAGTGGCAAGGGCCCTTTGAGGTCACACGACGAGTGAGGGAACTTGATTATGAGGTAAAGCAAACCAATAGAGGGTGTGCAGCCCCTGTGACATTCGCTGAGGTAGTTCCGGAGAAGGGCAGATCTCGGGCCGGAGGTAAATACAAAAAAATACCGTCAACCCGGTCACTTGCGGAGAACACCTCTCACCGTATCAACTCGCAGAGGTTGCCAAAATACAGCAAGAATTCACAGATGTGTTTTCCCCTCTACCGGCGCATGAACCTCATCCAGCACCACATCGAAAATGAGCCAGGGGTGGTGGTACGTAGCCGTCCCTACCGATTGCCCGAATATATAAAAAAATAGTCTGGCAAGAATTGGATGCAATGCTCGATATGGGGGTAATAGAGGAATCACACAGCGACTGGTCCAGCCTGGTTGTTCTGGTTCCTAAGGGCGACGGGACTGTACGGTTGTGTGTGGATTATAGAAAAGTCAACGCAGTGTCTAATTTTGATGCCTACCCAATGCCACATATTGATGAGTTGCTCGATCGGTTAGGCACTGCTCGATATTACTCAACACCGGATTTGACAAAGGATTATTGGCAGATCCCCTTGACATCAATTTACCGTTAAAAAACTGCCTTCTCCACATTGTTCGGATTACACCAATTTGTGACATTTCCGTTCGATTTGTTTGGGGCTCTGGCCACATTTCAGCACCTCATCGACTGAATCTTCAGACCGAAGTCAGTTTACGCCACTGCCTATTTGGATGAGATCATCATTTATAGTAATCATCTGAGGGCGGTTCTGAAATCGTTGCGATTTGCTCACAGCAAATCCTAAAAAGTGCGTGATTGGGCAGGTTGAGGTATGGTATCTGGGGTTCCAATTAGGCCACAGGCAGGTGCGTCCCCAAATTGACAAGACGGCGGTGATTGCGACCTGCAGGAGGCCCAAGACCAAAAAGGGTGTGAGACAGTTCCTGGGGCTGGCTGGCTATTATAGGAGATTTGAGCCTAACTATTCGGACGTCACCAGCCCGCTGACTGATCTCACTAAAGAGCATCTGGTGCGGTGGACGGAGCAGTTCCAACAGGCACTTACGCAGGTTCCGCACTTTGTGGGGGGCGCTTTTACATGCACCTAATTTCTCTCTCTCTTTTGTATTACAGATGGGTGCTTCAGACAGGGGGCTGGGGGCCGTGCTCTCATAGGTGGGGGAGGAGCACCCGGTGCCGCAAGCTCTCCTTGAGGGAAACAAAGTACAGCACCATGGAAAAAGAGTATCTGGCCATCAAGTGGGCAGTCCTCACTCCCCGTTACTATCTGCTGGGGAGGGCCTTCACCCTCTGCTCAGATCATGCCCCACTCCAATGGCTCCAACGCATGAAGAATACCAATGTGCGAATCACCCGGTGGTGTCTGTCTCTCCAGCCCTTTAAATTCAAGGTGGTCCACAGACTGGGGGTGCAGATGGCTGTCACTGACTTCCTTTCCAGAAATGGGGGTTGTATACAGGCCGGATGGCACCAGCCGGATTTTGTGCTTTTGATACAGTCAAAATATGATCCATTTCAATGTCTATCCAATATACTGTATATACACTTTATGGACAGATACTTACAAATGAGAAAACAGTACTCCAAAGAGAGGTTTGTATAAAGGTAGATTAATAAAATGGGGAAACTGCCGACTTGTTATAAGCGTTATCCAGTTATGGTTGAAAAACAAAGATCTTGCATACACACACACATTTCCAAAGAAGAAGAATCACTTGAATAATTGTTCTTGTCATTTGTGCTGTAATTTTACTCCTGAATGCCTCGTTTTAGGCAGGAATTAATAAAAATTGCATTCGCTTCAGGTACTTTGCATCTAACCTCACTTTCTCTCTTTCTCTCTTGGTTGCCCCTGGCCATCTCTCTCTCTCAGTCTCTCTTATTATCAGTTCGTAATTCTCTCTCGCTCAGGCAAATTAAGGCTGTGAGTGTGTCGGGCAGTGCTTGTGCTGTAGGGCAGCATGAGGTTTAAATGGCAGAAATTTGCCCCTGCGCTCGAGGCCTGAGACTCAACATTGTGTCCAGTGTAAAGCTCCTCAATACCTCTGATCCCGCTAATTTAATTAGTCTGAGAGTCTGAGAGACGCTTGTGTAGTCCACAAGAATTCTTCTGATGCAGAAAGATTCTCACCAACAGCACCGGGGGGGGTGTCTCTGTGGCCCAGTTAAAACCAGTACGATAAGGGGCTGCTGTAGTCCTGGCTTCTTGTTAGGAGCATCTAACAAGATTTATTATAATTTATTGAATAATTTACAGTTTAAAAGGGACTTTCAGCTTTGTTAGAAGCAAAAGCTGCTATCTGCACTGTAACTTGTTTACATGAGCTGACCAATACAATTGCTATTTTTGATGTTACCTAATATAGTCAGGTTGATTCAATATATATTTTAGGTTGAGGTACAAGTAGATTTAGGGCTAGGGGTTAGGGTAAGGGTTGGGATATGATTAGGTTAAGGGTTAGTGGTTAGCCTAACAGTGTAACTACAAATGTAATTAAATACAGGTACTTTAAATGTAATTAAATGCAACAACAGGTATGCAGAGAATCAGTACATTGTATCAAATATTGAAGTACATAGCAGACACCTAATATAAAGTAGGTCAGAATTTCGAAGGTGAAGTGAATGGGGACACACATGCTACTGAAATGTTAAAACTTAAAACCATGTTTTGGATTACAAACACATTAATAGTCATAAGAATAATCAACATCACCAAATACTATCTAAGCAATACAATGAGATACACATCAAATTTAACATTAAAAAATGTATTTCCATGTTCAAAAAGACAATTTAAGAGGAGGAGCAAATGTCTAGAATAAATGATAGATGATAGCCTCAGATATTTCTTTGATTTCCCTGATTTCTGTCTCACTGGAGCCTTTTTTTGCACACTGCATTCTGATTGGGAAGATCTCGTCATTATGCAAAAGATGTGCACCAATCAGAACGGTGAATTAAACATCACAGAAGTCGGGGTGTGCAATTGCATCTTTCTGTAATATAACAATTGCACATATCAGAATTAAATTGTGATTGTGATTTCATTGCACGGCCTTAATGTTTAGTTCTTGGTAGCGTCTATCCCATTAAATGGGAAAAATTCTTCCAGAACCAAGACGGATGAAAAGTGGGTGGCATTGTTGCGCTCTATTATCAGCTGCTAAATGTCACTTCCTGCCACTCTACAAGGTCAACAAGCTTTTTTCAGTGCAAAGAACGTTCTAGAAGTTGGTCCTGGTGAGCAGGTCTACATCTGTCCTTTGGTAAAGTCAGCAGTCATCAGCGACGTCATGCGTTACAGAGATCAAACGTCTCTCATTAGCATGATGAACTTTGTAGCGTGAAACATGAAAAGTTCAGCTCTTTATAGCTGTAATTACGGAGTTAGCTGTGAGATTATTGAATGTGAGGAGAATAATGGTGTTCATTTGTAAATGTGTGCTCGTGCTGATCATCTTTCATATCTACACACTCTTTCCTGATTACGTCCAAACGAGGAGCTTCCACTACAGAGATTAGCAGAGCTTTTATTCCTGCGGTGGGAGGGATGCTGACAGGAGGAAACTCGAAGGGACTAAAGGGGTATATATCAAGGGAATAAATCAGAATATTAAAGGAACATTCCATGTTAAGCTCAATCGACAGCATTTTGGGTGTAATGTTGATTACCAAAAATATTCATTTTGACTCTCTGTTCTTTTCTTTAAAAAAGTACAGAGAGCCAAAATGGTTGAAAAACCAAATATGGGCCACATGGATCTAAGCTAGATTTTCTTACATTTGAGAATGTATGCATGGTGCCACACTGAGAGCCCCATATCTCTGGGATTGAACTATATAGGGCGTTACAAATGATCATACAAAAAGGAAAGTTTGTTCTGAACCAGAATCTAAAAGAATATTTAGATATCTTTAATACATCTGGAGTTATAGACACTCCAACTGTTTTGAACCAGAATCCATATACATTATGATAATGTGGCAGGGCGGAGGGCGGGGCCAGGTCGTGATTCCGCACACCCGGCCCCTAATCAGGCTAATTAGCCCCCGGGAGGGGTAAAGGCCGACTGAAGACGGCAGTGCGACAGAGAGAGAGATTTACGGACAGCTGTCTGACACTTGTGTGTGTGTGTTTGTCGGGGGGGAACCCCTCCCAGCCGCAAAACGCAGCGGGGCCGCGTTTCGGGAGAACTGCTGCCAGGTGCGAGGAGACACCTTCTGTTTTCCGAGAACGTGGTGGCATAGTCCCTCATCCAGGGGCCGGTTTTGCCTCCGATCTGTCTGGGGAGGCGCGGCTGTCGTCCATTAGAGGGTGGAGGAGTGGCCGAGGACCAAGCTGTGGCGTACTGTATTGGAGAACCGGCGAGTTGTTGAGTAAATGTTTTGTTAATTTGGCACGATTGCCGTTACGACGTGTAGGTGCCACATTTTTTTTGTTTCCCTCCAGTTGTCCCCTCCCCTGATACAGGTAGATGTAGATGACGTGCCGGCTGACGGGGCACAAGGCACGCCACCAACCCGCCCCATCCTGTCAGGTACGTCATGCCTGGCCTGAGAGAATGGGGAGGATTGTGGCAGGGCGGAGGGCAGGTGTCATGACAGCTGTCCCACACCTGTGTGTGTGTGTGTGTGTGTGTGTGTGTGTGTGTGTGTGTGTGTGTGTGTGTGTGTGTGTTTGTGTGTGTGAGTCTTTTTGTTTGAGTTTTATATTGAACTATTATTTATATTGTCAAGCCGGTTCTCGCCTCTTCCTTTCCATGAATCCCTTTACAGATATCTTTTATACTTCTGGAGTTATAAGCACTGCAACTTTTTTGGAATCACTCCATTGGCATAAAATGCAACAAGAGCTGCTGAAGTCAACTGATTTTAGTATTAGACTTCTCTGTGTAAAAAGAAAATAATGACACTGACACCTTTCTAAGTTGATATTTTAATGTTTTTGTACCTGTAGTTTTGCTCCAAAATCATAGCCTAATATTTACATTTTGACCCCTCTCTAAAAATAATGGAATACTCAGTAAATATTGATCCATGACATTTAATATTTTGGTTTTCATCATCATTTATAATTATCTTTCACCAGAAAATGATTAATAAAATAACAATAATAACAATAATAATACAAATATCTGTGGAAGTTTCTGAACTTTGATTTATTTGTTATTGAATAACCCAACTACATGCTGCAAATCTACTAAATCTTCCAGCTGTCATCTTGGCTCTCATGGTACATCAGCACAGCTCATTTAGAGGTTCACTGTGAGTCAGATTTGTAGTTTTAGTGGGTGCAGGATCAGGTGAGAGCAACTCCTTGAGGAGCAGAGAGCTGCTGTGATTCAGCAAAGCTTCTGCAGTTTTTAATCCCGACTAAAAATAACAGACTTTACGAAGAAGCGGGTCAGAGCCTTGTCATATCAGGTTATGTCTGCCCGGTATATACATGTACAAGTGTATCATGATCCATTTTGTGAGAGCATAGCTCATGAATTATAAATGATGCAACTCAGGCGGCCTGCACAGGTTGCAAGAAGTGCCGCACTTTTTTCTCCTCGTTTGTTTCGTGTTTTATCTTCCCCGAGGCGAGATTTCTTTCCTCACCGTGTCCCCTTTTTGTCAGAGGTTGTAGGTGCATTTTCAGCGAGGAGGTAAAAGCAACGAGAGGAGACCAACATGCTGAATAATTTAATGCACCGTGTTTGAACAGGTACAAAAATAATCCTGTCTGTTCGTATCTCCTGTGCCCTCTGCTTTGAGAAACCGCAGCGCGAGAGAAGCTCTTCTCACAGATCAGAGTGAGGTATGAAATATTAAAGGTTATTGGTGGGGTGAGAGCGAGCTTTCCTGTGAGAGCAGGTAACTGCATCACATCAAATGTGTTTGGTTTATTTATGCTGATCTCTATCTCGCTCTGTAAACACTGCGGCGGAATCCAGCGCTGCAGAAGGTTTTTACTCCTATTCTCTCAGAAAGCCACCTACATTCACACAGCTGCGGGAGGGTCAGATTGGCTGATTCTATCAACAGGGCTGGGAATCAAGAACCGGGTCCATTTGGATAAAAAAATGGAACCAAATGATTTGTATGATGTTTAGTCCTGTCAGGGGTTCTGATGCGGTCCGAACAGCTTAATAAAATACTGTATGCAAAAGTGCAACAGAGCCGCCTTAAATGATCCTATTCTCATGTCAGTCGGTGTCCTGCTTATGTTATTTCACTGTCCAAGAACTTCCCAGATTGAGTCATTGTTTTCTACCATTAAAAGTTAGTGTTATTGTAAATGATCTGGTATACAGTTGTAAAGGGATTAAGGGAAAGGAGGAGGCGAGAACCAGCTTGACAATATAAATTATATTTAATTAAGAACTGAACCAAAAACACACAAACATAAACACACAGAGCAGCTGCCTGTAACTGTCTCTCTCTCTCTCGAACTGTCGACACTGGCCGCCTTTATCCTTCGCTCCCCCCATCAGGCTGATTGGGGACTGGGCGTGCGTTGTTCCAACCCAGCCTCGTCCTCCTCCGCTCTACACTCCTCCCGGGGATCCCCAGCATGATATACACCCCCCACCCTCTCTCCGTCTGCCGCAGGTCATCCCCGACTTCCTTGACCTTGGAGGAGACATTAGTGTTAAAAACAGCAGCAAAAACTAAATAAAAATGGAAAGAGGAGAGAGACAGAGAAAAAATACTCACTCACCAGTTCTCTGATGCGCCATCGCGTGGTACCCAATCACTCCACCCTCTCAGGCAGACGCTCCTCCCCGGGCGGACCGGAATCAGACTGACCCCCAGAGGACAGAACGCACCTCTGTGTTCTCAGCAACCCATGGGGACACTCCTCTGCCCCTGGCAGTGGCCCTACTGCTCCAGGCGGTCGGGGAGTCGCTTCCCTCCTCCCCTCGCAGACGGCGGTCTTCTTGACCCCTCTGCATTTCAGGGGGACGGCAGGGCACTCCTCCACCCCTGGTAGCAGCTCCTTCACTCATGGACAGTAGCTGTTCTCAGCATCCAGGCAGTCGGGCTACTGGCCTGGGTGGACAGCAGTGTCGAGGACTCCACAACGGGCATCCATACTCCTTCCCAGGTTTCGGCACCAGTGTAAGGGGGTATAAGAGAAAGGAGGAGGTGAGAACCGGCTTGACAATTTAAATTATATTTAATTAAGAACTGAACCAAAAACACACAAAGATAAACACACAGAGCAGCTGCCTTTAATTCTCTCTCGAACTGTCGTCACTGGCCGGCTTTATCCTTCGCGCGCCCCCCATCAGGCTGATTGGGGACCAGGCGTGCGTTGTTCCAACCCAGCCTCGCCCTCCTCCGCTCTACAACAGTATATGCTGATTGTGCATGACATGCGTCACAGACAAATCCAAAGAATAGGATTAGACGAGTTAAAACACGGCAAAAACTCACTTTCTTAATCAGTAGTTCTGTCTTGTTGTTGAGGAAATCATCTAAACATCCTTAAATCATGTTACATTTACTTGAGAAGCAACACTGCACACTGTGAAAAAATTATAATGTTGAGTAAACATATAAAAGTAAAGCAAGTTAGATTGTAAATTCCATGAACTCAATATAATAAGTTAAACCAACTTAAAAATCTAAGTTCAATAAACTATTTTTCAATCTTCTTGACATAAAAGGATGTTCTTTATTTAGTAGATCTACATTTCTTCATAAGATCATGGGCACAAAAGGCCTCCTGGACTGAGCATCAGTGATCAAACTTCACCTTCACAAGCAAACTTGACATTGGCTGTGTATCGTTTTGAAGGCTGTGTGCTCCAGAGGTCTCATTTTTCGGCCGCATACATCTCGTTTCAGAAAAGCGAGTAGGACACTTTGAATGTGACCTTCTTTCACAGGAATGCAAGAGGTGTATCCTTCGTTGGCACTCACAACTCACAATTCTTTGCTTCAACGGAAACGTACATAATATATTTGAACAAATGATGGCGATTTACACTAAACGTTGAGGCTGCTCAGTATACCGGTGCCTACAATCAGGGTTGGGAGGTTTACAGAAATACATGCTTTAAAATGTCATTTGTAATGTATTCCATTAGATTACTCAAGGTCAGTAATGTAATCTAAATACTTTGGATTACTTCTTCAGCGCTGGTAGATTTTTTCATTTGTTTTGACTGTAAAAACTCTGCAGTAAGACAAAATACACATGTTAAAAATACATTCTCTGAAAAACCCAAATATATTATCCAGTGTTGTTTCTAAAACAAGATCAATCAAAGGTATGTTTGAGTGATATGAGCGTGAAGTAATTGTCTATGTTCCCAACTGCTTTCGGGTCCTTGAATAATGTATAACGTATGAGTAAGGGCAGCCGGTGGACTTTCTGGTGCCCTCCTAGGGTAAGATGGTGCCCTCATAGGGAGTTGGTGCCCTACGCAAACTGCATAGTATGCAGTGTAGGGAGCGGCGTGTATGTTTGTATATAAACAAAGTGCATAAATGTAACAATTCCATACGAATGCAATCTGAACAGCATAATATGTTGGCTCCGCCCTCCCTCACGCATCATTGGTTGACACTGCGTGTCTGATTGACAGGAACAACAGGTGAGGCTGTCAGTCTGAGCAGATAATCAGAACAAATGTGTGCGCACTTGAGCATTTAGGCCTATATTATTTTATTTATTTTTTCATTCTTTGAAATATGAATAATCTTTTGATTATTCATATTGTAATTTTGTATATTTTTATAAATAGATTCGGCTCTTCTGATATGCGAGCCGGCTCACAGCGTTCACCTACAAGAGCCGGCTCTGAGAACAACCCATCACTATTAGCCTTTTTTATATTTTTCCAGGAAAATAAGACAGAAATACTGCCCTACAAAGGCTAAGTGCAGTAACTACAAATTTGGTCAAAAATGAGTTAAGACTTCTAATGGGCTTTATGACATGTGTTCTGTCTTGTGAAAAAATATCTGGGTTAAATTATGTCCCGTTTCGGGATAAATGCATTACCACTAATCTACCCATAACATGTTTGACTGGCTGGTATAAAAACTTTAAAGGCCTTTTTCTCTGTTTCTTTGTTTGCGTAGTTACTGCACTTAGCCTTTGTAGGGCAGAATACACATTTGCCGTGTAAGACAGCAGTTATGTAAATTGCAATCGGGGTACTGATCTGTTTTTTTTTGGGTGAAATCTGAAATTGCAGTTGCCAGTGAATGCAAAGACATTTTTTTCCAAACATTGTTCATTCTTTCTTCTTTAAAAGTACTAAAAGAATCAGTAATGGAATCGTTAGGGAACCAGAATCGTCAACTGAAATCGAACTGGCAACCTTGTTACATTTCTATCAATTCCTGTACCAGTAACCTGAGACAACAACACATCGTTAATTCCCATAAGTATCCGAGGCTAAGTGAAACGCAACCTCATATCCCTCTCCGTATCACTCACACCGATGCGTCTGAGGCAGTCTACCCGAGAGTGAGCGGTCAGTAAAGTGTCCCGAGGCGGGCGGATCGACAGTGGGGGTTTAGAACGGCCTCAGGTTTGAGGTTAATTAACAGAGAGAGAGACTGAACTGAGCCAAGCAGAGAATTACGCTGCTAACGATGGTGATCTGGTGAGTAATTAATGCTTTGACGGGGCCAGAGCCCCTAACCTGCCTGCCAGCGCCTCATTGTATATCACAGCTTAAATTATTCTGATCCATTAAAGTTAGCTGATATGCCACTAATGACTTGAGCTTGTGTAATCGTTGACCTGATATCAGAACACAATTATTAAAGTTATAAAGAGTTCCATCTCTTACTGCCACAACACCTGAAATAATATCTCTGTTGAACATGAATGTTGTGATATTCGGTAGTTCCTCTTTGTGGGTGGTTCTACCAAATTGTATACCATAAATATCCCTTGTATGTGAGGTGTGTGTGAAACTAGCAACACCAAAGAGAATGGACCCTTTTGACAGAATGTTATGATGTGGTTCACCTTATTTAGCAGCTTAAACTAACAAACTTTTATTATTATTGTTATTATTATTATTATTATTGCATGTAAAACGTGGTACTACCATGGTAGCATGTCCAAAAAAACATTATGATAGTACATCTTTTGTGGCAAACACTCTGAGGGGTTTCGTAAGCGTATCCTGTGTAACTGCTAGTTCAGTTGTGGTTTATGGTCTCTCGTTCACAGGTGTGTTTATTGTGGCCGCAGTGGTCAGAGTTACTCAAACTCTTCCTGTTCAAAACTCTTGATTCAGAAGTTGAGTTCTCTTCATCATGACCTGATTTCCTTCTGTACTGTACACTCCTGCTCAGTTCATCTACTGCTCTCCTCTATGGTAGTTAATATTAGTGATATTATACAGTCTGTGTGAGTGATATTTCAGATATATGAAGGTAATAAAGTTACTGATTCTGTTGTAATAAAGGTACAAACCTGCAGAACCCAGTGTTAGTTTTAACAGGAATTAGATCATAATTTTAACAGAAGATTTACATTTATGCATTTGGCAGACGCTTTTATCCAAAGTGACTTACAGTACACTTATTACAGGGACAATCCCCCTGGAACAACCTGGAGTTAAGTGCCTTGCTCACGGACACAATGGTGGTGGCTGTGGGGATCAAACCAGCAACCTTCTGATTACCAGTTATGTGCTTTAGCCCACTACGCCACCACCACTAGAAGATGACTGATATATTATCCCAGTTGACATTTAGACACATTAGCCGTTTTCCACTATCGAGCCAGTGCAAGCCATTGCTATCAACTGGCCAGCCAGGGACAATAGCGTTGAGGCTCGAGCCGTGACACCAAAATCGATTTGCGTTCCCATCATCAGGGCAATATCCCCACAGGCTGCCCTGGTGCCAACTGCGCAAACCCTGCCCATTTCACAAGCAAGAGGGAAGCTGAAGTATCATGTTATTTAGTTATCTAGAATATTGAATTTCTATCAGTTGTAAACATTAGATGGCTAGCAAGATAAGTTAGCGTTGACAACTCACCGACTGCAACTGCCATGGTGTCCCGAGTGTTCTCTCCAGGAACGGTGGGACGATGTACCAGCACACCATTCATGATCTTCAACCATGGAAAGTTCTTTCTTTTGGCACCACTTTGTACATTGTGCATTTTAGCAGCTTTGTACTGTACCCGCAATGTTTTAATTCTTCCTGAACCTGTACAACGGTGTGCTGGATACACAACCTGAAAAGACATTGACCCCACCTTACTGCCCAGTTGCTCTCCCTACACTCTCAAACTACATACAAAATATTTTGCAATTACTTAAAATATATATTACAAAATACGCAATGAAACCATCAGCAGCGACCAACCGACCATATCCAAGGAAGTCCAAAAGCGCAGATTGCGCTGGTTTGGTCACGTGTGCCACATGAGCCCGCACCACCTTCCTTATCGGCTCCTCTGGAGATCGTGCCCCGGTGGCTGGAAAGTACAAAGAATAGCGCCAAAGAAAACGTGGGCGAAGCAAATTGAAGACTCACTCCAACAGAAGCAAAAGAAGTGGCCCTCAAGAAGCAACGATGGCAACGAGCACTTACAGCAACGCACTGGCTATGCGATCGACCACAACCAAGTCAAGTCCAGCCGGGATATCACCACCGTTTACATCAATATTGCAGTCCATCAAGGTTCTGCCCTCTCGCCACTGTTCTTCATCACCTGCATGAATACAGCGCCGGCTGAACTGCAGGCGCCATGCTCTTGGTCCCTACTCTATGCTGATGACGCTCGCTGACAGGGAACAGCAAGACCTCCAAGACTAAAAACAGCACTGGAAAGATAGTCTGGACATGAATGACCTGCGACTCAAACTCGACAAGACGGAGTACATGGAGTGTGGTCCTCAGACCAACGATACCATCATGACTGATGGTAGAGACCTGAAGAAGGCCACCCAATTCAAGTACCTCGGTTCCACCATCTCAGCTGATGGCGACAGTCTTCCAGACACAAGATCAAGAGTCAACGCTGCCTGGCTGAAGTGGCGCCAGGTAACTAGCGTCCTCTGCGATTGACACATGCCAAACCACCTCAAGACGAAGGTCTACAAGACAGTCGTCCGCCCAGTTGCCCTGTATGCCGCAGAGTACTGGCCCACAACCACCAGGTATGAACAGGCCCTTCACGTAATGGAGATGTGCACGCTCAGGTGGATGTTAGGACTGTCCCGATAGGACTAAGTGATGAATGAGGATGTCAGGAAAATTATGGGTTAGACACCGATCATGGACAAGATGAGAGAAGCACACCTCCGATGGTACGGCCACGTAGTCCGCAGCGAAGAGGAGTCGGTGGTGAGGCGCAGGGACGGATTACCGACCAGGCCAATGGGGCCAGCGCCCAGGGGCTCTTGACTACCAGAGGGGTGCCCTGGGCTTTAAGGCTGCATGATCTAGTTTGATGATCTCCCCCGCTTGAAAACCCTTTTGGGCATGAACAACGACCCCCCCTCCACCCTTGGAGGGGGCCCTTGGAGATAATTGGCCCCAGGGCCTTTTCAAGTCATATTCCATCCCTGATGTGGAGAGAGCGTATGGCCAAAGAAACAGTGGATGGACCGGATAAGGAAAATATGAGGCACGTCAACGCAGCCCCCGAAGATGCCCTCAATCAAACGAAATGGAGAGCAACTTGGCAAAAAGCATACCCTGCACTCACACTGGACAAACGCTAGTAAATAAGAAGTCATTAACTACTCTGTACTAACATTATAATACATACAATACAATGCACCTATTGTTCAACTAATGTTGTTCTGAAAAGTTACAAGATTCACATTTGCTGCTACTGAGGTTGAGGTATCGGTAGGTTTAGGAGTAGGGTTAGGGTTAGGTTCAGGGTTAGTAGTAAGGTTAACAATGTAACTCCAGATGTTATTAAATGCTGGTATTTTAAATGTAAGTACAATGAAACAACACATACAGTATGTATTTAAGTACATTGTATCAAATGCTTATGTACACAGCAGTTAAACACACCTAACATAAAGTGGATCCAAATATGTCATTGGTTTCATTGTTTAATGTTCATGTGAAAGACATTTGTTGAAAACCAAAAAAAAGGTAATAATGGAATGATATTGGTGTTTTATGAGGCTATTGCCACTATCTTAGAAAATGTATCGTTTAAGAGAATGTGTCACTAGTGTTACAACCCTTTTTTAATTTGTGAAACAACATTAAATAATAAAATAAAGAACAACAGAAAAGTTGTGCTTTATGAGTAATAACTAACATCCAAACTTTTGCTCTCAGTGTTTATTTCAATGTTTTGTAAGTCGGAAAGTCAAACATTTTTGAGATTGACCCTATATGACATACATTAATACCCTCTCATTATATAAATGACTTTTTTGATAACCCTGTGTGTGTTAATGTATGTGTGTGTACATGTGTTTGCCCGTGTTGAGCTGTAAACGCTGCTATTTTTCATGTGGTGTTAAAAGGGCCAGATTGATCTAAACCTGTAGAGAAAAGTTCA
Organism: Xyrauchen texanus; assembly: GCF_025860055.1. Lineage (NCBI taxonomy): Eukaryota > Metazoa > Chordata > Actinopteri > Cypriniformes > Catostomidae > Xyrauchen > Xyrauchen texanus. The sequence goes on from NC_068282.1 coordinate 49,631,906, forward strand.
ATAATCCCATTTCTGAAAGACTCATAGTGAATGCCCCCAGCGGACCGTCTGTCGGCACCCGCGTGGCGCTGAGTGTCCCACGGCTGTCTGATTGGATCCCTGCTGAAGGAACGGGCCGTGACGTGCCGCGGTCTCAGTACGGTACCACTCCAATGCTCCGACCCGTTATCGGAATCCCACCAGCTCCCCGACAGAAACCCACCATGAAGACACTGTCTTTTTGCACCTTAAAAAGCTCATATAAATACAAAGATAGGCTTCGTTTTGATTCAAGTCAGAACATAGAGTCCTTAAAAGAGCAACAGAGTCCCATCGTGTGATAATTGCTCCACCATGGAGATACCTGCGACACATCAGAAACTCTATAGGCCTTACTCACTGGTGACACAATGGATAAAAGAATGAAGAAATCAAGCTTGAAATGAGAGTAAAACATTTATCTGAACTTCATTGTGACCAGAGCGCTCAAAGAAGTCGAGCAAAGAGAAAGGGTTTCTATCTTCACAAATGTGAACGTGCTCTCGTCCCAATCCTGTTAGATCCTGTGTTATAGAGCCATCAGAGCCCCGACTGAAGCTCCCATGGTGAGCGTTAAAATCTCCTCTGAAATTCCACAGAACCGCTGCCAGAACGGCACGCAAAACCGCCGTCTGGAGTGTGCGGTACGGTGGCTCAGAGATGCCCGTGGAGCCCACACACCTCCGCTCATCCCTAATCATTATTTGATGACAGAAATCTGCGTGCATTACTGCGGCGGGAGCAGCGACGCTGTTTCTTAGCAACGTGCCAGGGACATTCAAACAATTTCATTAAAGTGTGACACCTCTTAGCAGGTGGCGGCGTGTGAGAGGAGATAAACACAGAGGTGGATGCGTTTGCGCTATTTGCCAACATCACAATTGATAACATCAATTCAGCAGCGTGTTTACAAGCCCCATGAAATGAAGCGAGCGTGTAAGAGTCTCTGAACCCCAGACGCCCGCTGTCTTTTACCCAAACACACCCGAACGCTCAGGTAACACTGCTTTTCAGATGGAAAAGACTTGATTTACATTTCAATACCTTCGCCACGTCCTGGGATTTCAGTGCCTGTGATGTAATGCCAGATGTGTGTGTGGGGTAAATTGGATGTTTGCAGTATTCAACGGTTGATTTGGTACCCGTGGTAAATCAAGGTACGAGCTCACGATGCACAAATGTGTTGAAGGCAAACAAATAGTCGTCCACAGCGTTTCTCAATTGCACATTTGCTTGACAAAGGCTTGGATAAAAAGGACAGATCCTGAGAGAGTGTGAGTGAAGGTTCAGTGGTGTAAACTGAGAATGATTTACCTCAAATATCCTGTGGACAAAGGTGAGCTGGTGAATGTGTACAGAAACACCTGCCTTGTAAGAGATTTCATTTTATGTGTAACTAAAACCACGAGTGTTTGACAGTCTTCTATCTTTCTGGATGAATCTTACAAAAACAAATTCAGGTCATGTTTCACCCCGAAATGAAACGGAAAATGCAAAACAAAATGGTACTTAAATGGTACAAAAATGGACCATTACATTTTTTTTGCATCATGACATTATCTTTTGTGACAGTTAAGCACAATTTCGGCCCCAAAATGTTTTGATGTATTTTGGTGTTTTCTTAGTTATTCTCATTATTATCAATTGGGATACTAACTACTGTAATACTGTATATTTTTACTGTATCAGACTAAACCAAAATACTGAAATACTATGTTTTAAATCAATTACAACAATGACATTTGTGCATGTGCACAATTGTATTTTTTACTCTGTGCTTGTGCATTGTGGGATTCAGGGGTGGACTGGTAATCTGGCATCCGGGGCATTTGCCCGGTGGGCCAACGCACTTTGGGGCCGATTAGGGGCATACTGGCTATTGGGAGAACCGAGCGGGCCGTTCGCTGTCCTTATCTGCATATCGCGGCGGCGTTTTGTGGTCCATTCTTCATAACGCGGCGGCTCATTTTAGCTTATCGCGGCCCATTCCGCCCTTTTCGTGGCCGACCCACCGGCCTGCTCGGTTCTCCCAACCTCTGTACAGATACTCAGGTGATCTTTCACCCACACTTCCTGTAGCACTTGAACTTTCACCCCACACTTCCTGTAGCACTTGCCATAGATGTGTCTTGTCGGGCACTTCTCACGCACCTTACAGTCTAACTGATCCCACAAAAGCTCAATGGGGTTAAGATCCGTAACACTCTTTTCCAATTATCTGTTGTCCAATGTCTGTGTTTCTTTGCCCACTCGAACCTTTTCTTTTTGTTTTTCTGTTTCAAAAGTGTCTTTTTCTTTGCAATTCTTCCCATAAGGCCTCCTGAGTCTTCTCTTTACTGTTGTACATGAAACTGGTGTTGAGCGGGTAGAATTCAATGAAGCTATCAGCGGAGGACATGTGAGGCGTCTATTTCTCAAACTAGAGACTGATGTACTTATCCTCTTGTTTAGTTGCACATCTGGTCTTCCACATCTCTTTCTATCCGTGTTAGAGACAGTTGTGCTTTATCTTTAAAGACTGTAGTTACACCTTTGTATGAAATCTGCAGCTTTTTGGCAATTTGAAGCATTGCACAGCCTTCATTCCTCAAAACAATGATTGACTGACGAGTTTCTAGAGAAAACTGTTTCTTTTTTTTTGCCATTTTTGGCCTAATATTGAGCTTAAGACATGCCAGTCTATTGCATACTGTGGCAACTCAAAAACAAACTCAAAGTCAATGTTCAGCTTCAGTTAACAAACCAAATATCTTTCAGCTGTGTTTGATATAATGGCAAGTGATTTTTCTAGTATCAAATGATCAATTTAGCATGATTACTCGAGGATAAGGTGTTGGAGTGATGCTGCTGTCTAGATTTGATCAAAAATGACTTTTTTCAGATAGTGATGATGCTGTTATTTACATCAGTAATGTCCTGAGTCTGATTATATATTGTGATCAGTTGAATGCCACTTTGGTGAATTAAAGTACCAAATTCCTTCCAAAACAGCAAAATCTGTACATTATTCCAAACTTTTGGCCACCAGTGTACATATATACAGTATATACACACACACTCACCGACCACTTTATTAGTAAAACATGTACACCTACTTATTCTTGCAATTATCTAATCAGCCAATCAAGTGTCAGCAGTGCAATGCATAAAATCATGCAGATGTGGGTCAGGAGCTTAAGTTAATGTTCAAAATCTATGGTAACTCAGATAACCACTCTGCACAATTGTAGTGAGAAGAATATCATGTCGAACCTTGAGACGGATGTGCTACAACAGCAGAAGATCACGTTGGGTTCCACTTCTGTCAGAAAAGAACAGAAAAAGGTACAAGTCAATGGAAAATCCCCACCATGATAGAAAAGCATGTGTGTGTGTTAATTGAAAAACCTGATTAACCGCCTTCTGTTCATAAGTAGCCAGTCTGATGTTCCACAGGTAGTGTGTGAATGCACAGGTGATTTGGACTCACTCAGGTGTGAAAGCGGTGATGAAATCTTCAGCACTAAACCGCTGACTCAGTCACACATTGACCTCAAGACAGTCTCCTGTATATATGTATGTGCATGTGTTTTAGAGCGTTTCATAAATAACTGGACTTGTTTGTTGTCTTGTTGTACACCTCCTGTAGTCAGATGGAGTTGAGATGCATCCCATGATTCTCTGCTCCACTGAGACAAAACAACAAACAAATGTTGTAGCTGCACAGAGAAATGAGAGAGAGAGAGAGAGAGAGAGAGAGAGAGAGAGAGAGAGACATGGTTTCTTTGTTTGATTGAAAACATGCAGTTTGCACTTAAACTGTAGTAAAAGTTATGTGTAGTCTGGAGTGGTGGAGTGGTGGTGGCGTAGTGTGCTAAAGTACATAACTGGTAATCAGAAGGTTGCTGGTTCGATCCCCACAGCCACCACCATTGTGTCCTTGAGTAAGGCACTTAACTCCAGGTTGCTCTGGGGGGATTGGCCCCAGAGCACTGTACTGTACACTGTAAGTGTACTGTAAGTCACTTTGGATAAAGCGTCTGCCAAATGCATACACGTAAATGTAAATGTAGTCTAATTTCTCATTTTTTTAACCGATTGCAGATACACTATTAAACTCTGTCCTTTACTCACCCTCATGTCATCTCGGACTGAGATTGTATGATTTGCAACATGTGTGTTATGAATTGCGGTCTGACACAATTCATAATGCAATGATGCACAAAGTGAGCTTGCGGAGCTGGAAAAGTATGAACATGTTGCCTTATTCTTCACTCTGCATAAAACTGCTGTACTCACAGAAAAAAGCAAACAGTGCATTCAGGAATCTAATAGCCACATATAAAACCTGCGCAGCATTCACTGTGGTTTATATATGGTTGAGATCTTATTGTAATACACTCACGCACGTCATTTAAACAGACAGAACAAGAGACAAACTGAACAGAAAAGCAATAACCTTCCCTCTGTGTGTGTGTGTGTGTGTGTGTGTGTGTGTGTGTGTGTGTGTGTGTGTGTGTGTGTGTACTTTAATTTAACAGAAATGAACTGATATTATTTGTTCACCCTCAGTGCATCAAGCTGTCAGCGATCTAAACCAAACTGCATTGAGAATATGTCAACAGAGTTAAACAGACAGTGAGATCCCGTAGTCCTGTTATGCAACACTTCTTTAATTCTGTAACTTTTAGCAGACTTTCAGAAATATGGTCTGTTGAAGTTTAGGCACTTTTGATTTACACAATGACAAGCAAATGGACCGGATGGAAATGCAGAGCTAAAGTTAGCCGTTGACAGTTACTGTAGCTAACATCAGGATATTTATTTTGATATTTTAAAACCGTATTTTGAAATAATAATTTTATGATACACATTTCTTTAATGTGATCAAACCCAGTTAAACAAACCGACTAGTAGAACAACACATCACACCATTGCTAATACTTGCTGATGTCTGTGCTGTTGTTTTCCCTCCAAAATTGATGCCACTTCCTGGAGGATGATGTCATTAAGGAACTGGCTTTTGTTTACTTATAGGGATATTACAAAAGACAAACAGGAAGGAAAGTTATACTGAGGACAAATAGATTGATTACCGATTAAAGCAATATTCTCAAGAAAACATGTTTTGCTACATTTTAATTAGTTAAAAGAATAAATGAAATACAAAGATGGGTAGACTACTTCTGATCTAGGACTGATTACAATTTACAGCTAAAATTGCAATCATTAACCCGTTGATTTCCCCGCACTCGGGAGTGACGTCACTCTGTTTACATTTAATATATAATTTAACATCTATAAATGTAATTAATGTTAACATGATACATCTTTTCAAAGGTCAAAGGGTTCAACATTGATATCCGATCTCTGTTTCATGCTAGTAATCCTCCAGAAACAGTAATTGAGTTATTTGTGCAGGATTACAAATGAAAACATACAATATCAAAACGGGACTTTTATTATGAAAACACGATCGCCAGATGAATCCAGTTCAACACACTTGGGTCAATCGTCCATGACAAGCATTCATTAAAAACATCCAATCGCACTTTTTGTCCATAAAAGTGATAAATGTGAGAAATATTGATATATATTCTCCATTGTTTACATGAGATCTCGCCTTCATCATCGTTCTTCATCAAACTGCAATCTGAGCAGCGTTCATGTTGTAAAACTGTTTATGATCTGATATATTACAGTCTCATAAACAATAATAATACTTCATAATAGTCGAGCAGTGCCGTCAGTTTAGTGTCGTCTTGAGAGGCGGAGCTTAATTTGACTCTGAACACTTCCAGATTAGAAACGAAACTTCTTTAGACTCGTGACTTTGAGAATTTTGTATTTCTGGAGCGTCTTGACACTTTTATTATTGTTTTATTAGATTATAAAAACATGTTCAGCACAAAATATTTCCATTACTATAAACTTCAGCTTCTCTAACTTTAATAAATAACAACAAATATTAATTCTGAAACGTGTGAAATAAAGACCAAAGTGTCTCTTTCAAAAGATGCCACAACTGTGTCCAAACTCCAAAGTGTCCCGCAAATACAACCATTTCAGTTCAGGTCATTTTCATGGTTTGTGCTCAGAAAGGGGGCGTTCATCAACAGGTTAATGTGATCTTTTTATATTACACTTTTACGTTTATTAATGCAAATGTTTTGATTTATTGCATGTTTTGAAAAGAACATAATGATTAATATTAAATATATTAAACTGACCTTTATACTTTCCACACAACGTCAAAACTATCAAAATTACCTGTTAAATATGCAAAAGCACATGCATATTTTTAAATATAATGTAATCTAATTACACGTATTTAAAAAAATTTAACTGCATAAGTAATCCAGATTACATATAATCTGTCTATCCAGTATTTAATGTTACAAGTTAATATATTGCACCCATGGCAACATCCGTTTAATCCAAAGTAGTGAAATAATTTTTAATTCACGCCTATATTCAGTTAATTGTGATATTGGGATAAAAGTAAACTTATTGAATTTTCATTTTAGAAATCGTGAGTTTAATATTTTCAATAATTAATTAAAACACATATGATGTGGACATGGAAATGCACTGCATGGTAGGAATGACTGTGGTAACATAAAACGTCAAATAAAGAGATAGAGGTGTCCATAGAGAAAGAAGAAATCAAGCTTTAATTTGATGAATGAAATTTTCCCACCGTGGCATTTTGGCAGCCAGCACTTTTATCACATCACATTCATCAAAACACTGCGTGACACCATCATTCCCTGGAAGAAGATCACTCAAAGAGAAACCGTGTGAGATTCAAAGGCTGACTTTATGTGAATCATCAGTCTGTTCACGGCTGACTCACACAAACAAATAATTGAATCGCTCTATGTACATAAAACAACAGAATGGCTGATGTAACGGCAGCAAACTGCTTCAACTAAGACCAGAACGTAATTCCTTCAGAGTGAACGTAAATCGGAGGATTCCCTCTCTCTACTTTCTGCTGTTTTCTGTTGCTCTTCCATCAGTTTTCCATGACAATTATTCTTAGGCCAACATAGGATCACTTCCAGCAACATATACACAGGACTGTAACAACATAACATTTCCCCTTTGTTTAATAAATATGTTGGCTTATTGATTGGTTTCATCTACCTTATTAGTAAATGCATTTTTACCATATTTAAATGCCAAATCAAAGGCACAGTCGACAATATAAAAAAGCCGGCAGATTCATTGTAGGCCTGGTTAAATCTGTAGAAAAGAAAAATCACAATGGAAATGAATTTTCTATGACAAATCAACCTCTGAGCACTGCCATTGTCCTCTGGTTGGGTTGTAATGATGTTAGAGAATTGTCTGAGCTTTCTGTACGGCAAGAGTTTTGCAGAAACGCAATGGTGTTCTGCGGGGAAGGATTTTTTCATTGATAACACGTCCATTACTGCTGTAAGGTCAGTAATCAGCTCTGTGATATGAGCCCTGTGTACTGCACCGGGGTCAGACAGATGTTGACATACTGTTCACTACACAGTTATGAAATATTAAATATGTGTCGGCTACACATCATTCAAGCGTTAATGCCTTTCAGTACAGAGCAGCGCTGTATTATGCCATCCATCAATCTGGGTACGTTACCGAGTATACGAATATCTGCGGCGTATACCTCATACGAGGTTACCGCGATCCAACAACAACACATGATAGATCATTTTCCAGCTCATTCTGGAGGATCTAATCACAACGTATTCTCAATGTACTTTTCAGCAATATTTCAGAGCTCTTTGTTGTCTCATCCAAGCTATCTGGTTCTTCTGTATCTCTGCTTGCATGTACAGGTCATGCAAACCAAGGAAGTAAAAATCATTTTATAATATGGATGGATCTAAATTTAGATGGGATGAGCCGTGTTTGAAGGCAAATAATGGCCTCGTTGAATTCTTCTGTTTTTTATGTGTAACATCTGATAAAGTTCTTAAAGGGAAAGTTCACCCAAAATGACAATTCTCTCATCATTATGCCGTCTCAAACTCGTAACAAAGTTATTTTGATGTTAATTGGATCAGGCAAATGGTCTGCACTTATATAGCGCTTTTTTAACCTTAATGGTATTCAAAGGGCTTTACACTGTGACTCATTCACACATTCACACACACCAATCTGCCATGCAAGGTGCTAGCCTGCCATTGGGAGCAACTTGGGGTTCAGTGTCTTGCCCAAGGACACTTCGGCATGTGGAGATGTGTGGGCCGGGAATCGAACCACCAACCCTGCAATTAGTGGCCGACCCGCTCTACCACCTGAGCCACAGCCGCACCTTAGTCCTGACTTTTGTAAATAAGAATGGACTAGAATGGACACTGAAATACTTGCCACTAAAGTGTCACAACTTTTTTCAGTGAATTTGCCCCTTGGTGTTTACTTCAGACAATGTTTAGTGTTCTGCAACTGCAGATTTTAGATGAGAAAGTTTTGGCACAGAACCGATGCATTAACAGGACTGAAGAAAGGCAGAGGAGAGGAAAGCAATGACTTCTTCCTTTACTAAGACTTATTTACAAGTTTTTTTATTTTTTCCTGGAAAAGAAAGTACAAGGGGAATGAGGAGAGACCGAATCAAAGAGAGAGTGAGATGAGACGGCTGTTTGATATGTGTCTCTCAGGACTGAAGCTATGACAATTACACCAGGTCGAGCTCTGTGTCTTTGGTCACTTCCAAAGTTCATGCTAACAAGCCCTATCCTCTGCTGACTGCACGGAGGAAGACTCCAGATGCAAACCAAAAGAGGGAGGAAGGACGAGAAGAAACACAGACGAGGCCCTAAAACAAGACCGGCGGAGTCTACTAAATAAAAATGCATCAATGACGCAGAATGATCAAGGTGAACTTCTCTCTCTCTTGTGCGCTCTCTGTGGTTTTGTTGTGTAGTAATGACCTGCTTTGATTCATCTTCCTTGCAAGCTACACCTTGTCTCTTTGGCCTTCAGTCATAAACTGCACAACGGCCCTCCTTTTTCATCTCCGCATTATTTTTCCTTTTTAGTGCCCCATCCCCCTTTTCTCTGCCAAAGCTGTCTTCCAGAAGCTCCATCTACAATGGGCATCTAAACTCATTAAGTAAATTTGCAGCAATTCATTAGCGGGGCTTTTCTCTAGGTCTGAGACCTCATCCTTAATTAGGTGAGCATTTTTGACAGGACACAAAAACAAAAGGCAAGCAGCATTTTTAAAAAGAAGCAGGTCCCGCCACGGGCCTCACGTTCAACACTACTAATGACTGCCTTCTTTAAAAGAAAGAGTGAGCGTGGAGAGGAGGCGAGCAGGGGAAACGCATAGAGGAGCTCTGCTCCAGACAATGGCCCGTGCACAGAGGGAGTCACGCTCTTCTGCGCTCCCTCACCAGGTGACTCTGTGTCCTCATTACAAGACAATAGCCACTCAGACAGGCTAGGGTAAACAGTGTTGTGTGGGTGGAGGGGTTTTGTTGATGGGGTAACATGGGTAAAATGGGTTTGTTAAAATAATTCTCTCCGCCTATGTCTCAGCAGGTCATAATTCTGTTTGGCTGATCTGTCACTGGTGGGTAAAAGTGTCCCATTGGGTGTCTGGTGTGTAGTGGGCTTTGGTTGGGTTTTTGATTGAATTGTTGAGGCGTTTGATTGGGGCTTTGTTGTATAAAGGGGATTGGTTGGATGATGGACTATTGTAATTAGAGGGGTTTGGTTTCATGTTTGACTGGTTAGAAGTGGTTAGACTGGTTTGGCTTTTGATCAGTAGGGGTTGGTTGGGTGTTTGACTGGTAGAGGGATTTGGTTGGGTGTTTGATTGGCAGATGGGCTTGATTGGGATTTTGATTGGTAAAAGTGTTTGGTTTGTGTTTTTAGTGTCAATGGGTTTAGTTTGGTGTTTGACTTGTTAGAAGTGCTTAAAAAGGCTTGATGGGTGTTTTGATTGACAGCAGTGTTTGGTTGAGTGTTTGATTGGCGGCATGATTTGGTTGGTTGATTTAACTGCCTAGGGGTTTGCTTTGGTGCTGAACTGTTGGGTTGGGTGTACAATTGGCAGCAGGGTTTGGTTGAGTGTTTAATTAACAGGGTTTTGGTTGGTAGATTTATTGTCACTGGGGTTTGGTTGGGTGCTTAACTGTTTGGAAGGGTTTAGTTGGGTGTTGGATTGGCAGCAGGATTTGGTTGAGGTTTTGATTAGCAGAGGGGTTTGGTTTAGTGTTTGATTGATTGCTTGAGGCATTTGATTGGGTCTTTGTTGTATATATCATTTTGAGATGTGTGTTGATTCGCAGAAGGGTCTTAGACTAATTAGAAGGGTTTGGCTTGGTTTTTGATTAGCAGAGGGACTTTATTTGTTGTTGGATTGGCAGAAGGGTTTTGTTTGGTGTTTTGTGTGTAGATTGGTTTTGTTGAGTTTATGAATGGTTAAAAGTGGTTGGACTGGTTTGATTCAGTGATCGAATGGCAGAAGGGTTTAGTTGGGTGTAAACTGTATTTATTTATTTATATATATATTTTGACTGGTTAGAATGGTTTGGCTCAGTGAATGATTGGCAGATGGGTTTGGTTGGGTGTTCCATTGGCAGCAATTCAACTGCTAATAATGTAGCATTGGGATTTCCCTTTCATTTTAGAGAATTGGTAGGAGGGGTTGGTTGGGTGTTTTATGTGCATAAGGGGTTTAGTTGGATGTTTGACTGGTAGAGGGATTTGGTTGGGTGTTTGATTGGCAGATGGGCTTGATTGGGATTTTGATTGGTAAAAGTGTTTGGTTGGTGTTTTATGTGCATAAGGGGTTTAGTTTGGTGTTTGACTTGTTAGAAGTGCTTAAACAGGCTTGATGGGTGTTTTTGATTGACAGCAGTGTTTGGTTGAGTGTTTGATTGGCGGCATGATTTGGTTGGTTGATTTAACTGCCTAGGGGTTTGCTTTGGTGCTGAACTGTTGGGTTGGGTGTACGATTGGCAGGAGGGGTTTGGTTGAGTGTTTAATTAACAGGGTTTTGGTTGGTTGATTTATTGTCATTGGGGTTTGGTCGGGTGCTTAACTGTTTGGAAGGGTTTAGTTGGGTGTTGGATTGGCAGCAGGATTTGGTTGAGGTTTTGATTAGCAGAGGGGTTTGGTTTAGTGTTTGATTGATTGCTTGAGGCATTTGATTGGGTCTTTGTTGTGTATATCATTTTGAGTCGTGTGTTGATTCGCAGAAGGGTCTTAGACTAATTAGAAGGGTATGGCTTGGTTTTTGATTGGCAGAGGAACTTTATTTGTTGTTGGATTGGCAGAAGGGTTTTGTTTGGTGTTTTGTGTGTAGATTGGTTTTGTTGAGTTTATGAATGGTTAAAAGTGGTTGGACTGGTTTGATTCAGTGATCGAATGGCAGAAGGGTTTAGTTGGGTGTAAACTGTATTTATGTATTTATATATATATATTTTGACTGGTTAGAATGGTTTGGCTCAGTGAATGATTGGCAGATGGGTTTGGTTGGGTGTTCCATTGGCAGCAATTCAACTGCTAATAATGTAGCATTGGGATTTCCCTTTCATTTTAGAGAATTGGTAGGAGGGGTTGGTTGGGTGTTTTATGTGCATAAGGGGTTTAGTTGGATGTTTGACTGGTAGAGGGATTTGGTTGGGTGTTTGATTGGCAGATGGGCTTGATTGGGATTTTGATTGGTAAAAGTGTTTGGTTGGTGTTTTTAGTGTCAGTGGGTTTAGTTTGGTGTTTGACTTGTTAGAAGTGCTTAAACAGGCTTGATGGGTGTTTTTGATTGACAGCAGGGTTTGGTTGAGTGTTTGATTGGCGGCATGATTTGGTTGGTTGATTTAACTGGCTAGGGGTTTGCTTTGGTGCTGAACTGTTGGGTTGGGTGTACGATTGGCAGCAGGGTTTGGTTGAGTGTTTAATTAACAGGGTTTTGGTTGGTAGATTTATTGTCATTGGGGTTTGGTCGGGTGCTTAACTGTTTGGAAGGGTTTAGTTGGGTGTTGGATTGGCAGCAGGATTTGGTTGAGGTTTTGATTAGCAGAGGGGTTTGGTTTAGTGTTTGATTGATTGCTTGAGGCATTTGATTGGGTCTTTGTTGTATATATCATTTTGAGTCATGTGTTGATTCACAGAAGGGTCTTAGACTAATTAGAAGGGTATGGCTTGGTTTTTGATTGGCAGAGGGACTTTATTTGTTGTTGGATTGGCAGAAGGGTTTTGTTTGGTGTTTTGTGTGTAGATTGGTTTTGTTGAGTTTATGAATGGTTAAAAGTGGTTGGACTGGTTTGATTCAGTGATCGAATGGCAGAAGGGTTTAGTTGGGTGTAAACTGTATTTATTTATTTATATATATATTTTGACTGGTTAGAATGGTTTGGCTCAGTGAATGATTGGCAGATGGGTTTGGTTGGGTGTTCCATTGGCCGCAATTCAACTGCTAATAATGTAGCATTGGGATTTCCATTTCATTTGAGAGAATTGGTTTGTTTGGAAGGTTTGTGTAAATTAACCAGCTCAATCAAATAAATGTTTCACCGATTCACGTTTGCCCAGAAGGAGAAGTCACTCATTCATCTTTTTTAAACAAAAATATTTAGGTAATTGCAGCTGTTTATGACTATGTTTTAAATTCAGTTAATATAAAAGTGTTTTTTTGGTTGCACTTAGTATAGATTAACTTAATTTAGTATTATTTATTTATTACGAATTTGTTTGTTCAATTTAACGTTGTGACCCTAATTGTTTCATGTCACCCTAATTAAGACTAAAAACCATTTTTTTCCCCTTTAATAGCTTTAATGTAGTTAGCTACTTTTTTTTGTTGATTGTAGTGTAACTACCTACTTTTCTTGTCACTTGACTCTATATTTCAACTTTGAGTTATTGACTTATTAATAACTCAGCTAGGGAAACATTTCCAATGCACTGCTATACAAAAAAAAAGTGTTAATGAAAAAAGTCTCTTTAGTTGCTAGAATCCATAGGCTGGTCATGTCTGATCCATCTAGAGCACTGTTTGAGTCAGGACCACCATTGGTAGAGGGGTCTGTTTGGGTGTTTGGTGTGTAGAGCCATTTGGTTTGGTGATTGGTAAATGCTTTGTTTGGGTTGGCTGAAGCTACTATGGAGCATTCAGACATTTCTAAAAAATAAAAAAAAAGATTCCAGGTGTGTGTGTGTGTGTTCCTCTCTGTACCTCAGAGACTTAGTAATTGCTTAATTACCAACATGTGGGTTGTTTGAGCTTTGCTACCTTTCATTTTGTCATCAGAAACAAACCTGTTCCACACACAGAGACTGCTGCCCTCCACTCCCAAAAGCCTCATTAGGACTCTGACTTACAGTGTTTACTAAATTTAGGTAATTACAACTGCTGATGCTGAGTCTGACTTAATGCAGTTTCTTTGCGCAGTGTGTTCAGACCTTCTCCATTTTGACCATTACATTAAAAATTAAATCCATATAATAATCAAATACTGTGCATGTGAGTAAAACCAGACAAACATAACTTGTGGGATAGAAAACATCTTCATAAATTAGGGACTACATTATGTGTTACAGTATATCATGTCAAAAGATACCAGAAGATGTCTTATGGGGGTTAGGCATTAGGCAAAACATCCAACATTTCATTCTCCAACGTATCTGTTTAATAAAGAGGCAAAAGTCCAAACAATGTAATTATTATAATGCGACTTAGAGGCCTGAAGTGGCTAATGAGCAGTGTTGCTGAGTTTGCCAGAGATTGAAGCATCTCTTCTGGATTCTGTAATGTCAAACTGTGCGGTGAGACCTGTTAGTGCTGCCAGTAACAATGACCGATCCATCACATCTACTCCTGGAATTAAAGAGCTATTACAAAATGCTTAGAGAACCTGACAACAGCACAAAAATATGTGTATGTGTGTTTGCAGACATTGCTTTAGTAATACCCCTCAGAGTGAGATTTAGGTGAGCTGTCAGCGAGCAGTGAGAGAAAGAGGCAGTCTCATCCCCAGACACTCAGCAGGAGTCTGCATCTCTGCTATATTTTATACTGGGCGTTAGACAGAGAGGCTGCCAGTGAAAACCACGGATAAAAAGCATATTATTTGCCATGAGAATAGAACACATTTCACTTCATTCTTCTATTTGAGTAACAATGTGCAATCTGCCCCACGGTTACGCTGTGAATATCACCGTCAGCAGCCAGTAACAATGCAGGAATTATGACCGCGCTGAAAGCAATTGCGCATTTTTACCTTTTGTGCAGAATTGCTTTTTATTGTAAAACGGTAGAATGGGTGATAAAAATATTGTTGAATTTGTGAACTCAGGGCTTGATGTTTCGGCAGTTCTTTATCATTGTAAATGATGTCTTATTTGGGTGTGTAAAAGCTGTCACAGCTCTTTTTCTCAATGTTGTTCAAGGAGCTGTAGGTCTGCGTTCCAGATGCTGGTTTTCCTGACCTCTGATATGCTGTGAAATATACACGATCCGGACTCCAAACAGTGAGTTTTTGTCTCGCGGCTGTTACCCTTTTCTTTTTTACACTTTAAAACTATGATTGTTTATTTATTTTAGACCAAATCTTATTAATAAACTTCAGTCAATTTCAGAGTCAACTTAATAAATTAATTATCTTGACCTTTTTATATATTTATGGTTGACTCAACATTAAAGGTAAGTTTATTTAACATTATACCATGGGTCTGTTGTATGCTTGATTCTGATTGGTTGACAGACATTCTAATGTGTACAATTATTATCAAGTAAACGCACGGATATGAGTAGTTCCAGGTCTTGACCACATAATGGTTCCATATCTCTTATCGCCAAATTATTTCATTCAGCCCTGCACTCTTTCTTTCTTTCTCTCTCTTTTGCTCTCATCTCAACCACAACCACATTAACACGTGACGAGGAGGTGGGCGTGGCCGGGCCGTGAGGATGTACGCCCGGCCCTGAATTGTTCTAATCAGCCCGGAGGGGGATAAAGACGAGCCAGAGGTGCCTGTTTGAGAGAGAGACACACACACGCGGCTGCTGTATGTGTTTAAGTTCATTTATGTCATTAAATGTCACGCCTCCTTCTTGCCCATCCTTACACGTTACACACATGCTGACACACATACATACGCACACGTGGACACGTACACACACACACACACACACACACACACACACACACACACACACACGCACCTATGGACTCGAGGCCCAACTAACAAACGGAGCCACAACCCTGCAACTTGATTAATACAACAGTTTCTAAAGTATCTGAAATAATTTTTAATATGTGGGTTTCATTGTATTTCGCCCTAATCAGCCTCACTGGAAAGCACCCTTGCACTCCCCCTCTCTCACCCACAGTCTCACACATGGACTCACACATTTATTTTCACACACATACACATACTCACCAGCCAGACACATTGTGATGTCAATGAACCAATGCAACTTAATAAAACAGTTGTGTAGCAACGGGAAATCAATGTAAAAGAATGATGACAATGAGAAGTGTACTTAAATTTAGGGATTAGCCTAAACCCAACACAACCCCTAAACCCAACACAACCCCAAAACCCAACACATCCCCTAAACCCAACACAACCCCTAAACCCAACACAACCCCTAAACCCAACACAACCCCAAAACCCAACACAACCCATAAACCCAACACATCCCCTAAACCCAACACAACCCCTAAACCCAACACAACCCCTAAACCCAACACATCCCCTAAACCCAACACATCCCCTAAACCCAACACAACCCCTAAACCCAACACATCCCCTAAACCCAACACATCCCCTAAACCCAACACATCCCCTAAACCCAACACATCCCCTGAACCCAACACAACCCATAAACCCAACACAACCCATAAACCCAACACAACCCCTAAACCCAACACAACCCCAAAACCCAACACATCCCCTAAACCCAACACATCCCCTAAACCCAACACAACCCCTAAACCCAACACAACCCATAAACCCAACACATCCCCTAAACCCAACACATCCCCTAAACCCAACACAACCCTTAAACCCAACACAACCCCTAAACCCAACACATCCCCTAAACCCAACACAACCCCTAAACCCAACACATCCCCTAAACCCAACACAACCCTTAAACCCAACACATCCCCTAAACCCAACACAACCCCTAAACCCAACACATCCCCTAAACCCAACACATCCCCTAAACCCAACACAAATCCTAAACCCAACACATCCCCTAAACCCAACACAACCCCTAAACCCAACACATCCCCTAAACCCAACACAACCCCTAAACCCAACACAACCCCAAAACCCAACACATCCCCTAAACCCAACACAACCCCTAAACCCAACACAACCCCAAAACCCAACACATCCCCTAAACCCAACACAACCCCTAAACCCAACACATCCCCTAAACCCAACACAACCCCTAAACCTCACACAACCCCTAAACCCAACACATCCCCTAAACCCAACACAACCCCTAAACCCAACACATCCCCTAAACCCAACACAACCCCTAAACCCAACACATCCACTAAACCCAACACAACCCCTAAACCTCACACAACCCCTAAACCCAACACATCCCCTAAACCCAACACAACCCCTAAACCCAACACATCCCCTAAACCCAACACAACCCCTAAACCTCACACAACCCCTAAACCCAACACAACCCCAAAACCCAACACATCCCCTAAACCCAACACAACCCCTAAACCCAACACAACCCCTAAACCCAACACAACCCCTAAACCATCACATCCCATAAACCCGACACATCCCCTAAACCCAACACAACCCTAAACCCAACACATCCCCTAAACCCAACACAACCCCTAAACCCAACACAGCCCCTAAACCCAACACAACCCCTAAACCCAACACATCCCCTAAACCCAACACAACCCCTAAACCCAACACATCCCCTAAACACATCACAACCCCTAAACCCAACACATCCCCTAAACCCAACACATCCCCTAAACCCAACACAACCCCTAAACCCAACACATCCCCTAAACCCAACACAACCCCTAAACCCAACACATCCCCTAAACCCAACACAACCCCTAAACCCAACACATCCCCTAAACCCAACACATCCCCACATCCCCTAAACCCAAAACAAGCTGTGGCTGGTTGGTCACTGCACATGTCATTCAGACCTTCTCTTCCTGTCTATGTGGGCGGTTCTTGTCCTGAATATGCAGCAAAAGAGAACCAGACTTTATTCTGACTGGGACCAAACATTACCAACTCAGCAACTCATTTACTTTGGAAAGATTTTGACAGGTTACACGTTACACACCACAGAAAACATTGTTAGAAATGGATCTGTGTATTTTGTCTGATCTGTGAACGAGAGCACGGGGAGTATCACATTGTGTTATATCACGGTCTCTGAGCGAAGTCTTGAATAACACTATAAGACATGCTTCACTGACACTGACTCATAAAACCTGAGAGCGCCCGAATCAGGGGAGAAATACAACATCTACAGGATGTTTAAATAGAACATAATCATATTTCACAATATAAGCCTCTTGTGTGCATAAGCACCTGCATTAGAGTCCAAGAAATCACCTAGTTACCATAGTAATGCCAGTATTATTACAACACCGCAATGAAGCAGCCATGTGTGTGTGCGCTCATATTGCACAGTTACACACATCTGTACAGTGTAAACATTCAGATTTGTTGACAAGTGTAATTTTCTGCTTCTGCATTTTTGAAACAGGGACACTGAAAATCATCCTAAACACACAAATAAAAAACAATCTTGAGTTAAAAAAAATTTATATATATATATATATATACAGTATATGTATTATGAATAATATTTTATGAGTGACAGTGAATATTAGCGAGATGCGACAAAGCTGAGAAACATTTATTTAAATAATAAATGGGAGTGAATATACGGCTTTGTTCACACAGGGAGAAAAATATTTTTTGGCCTGTCTGTCTCAAACCCATATAGGTTTCTGTAGTCTGACAAAAATACAAGAAATCCAAGGGTTTCGTAGGTGGTTTGTAATCCGATAAATATCGATTTTTCTTAATGCATCTCAGTCTGAACGGTCAGATCAGATTTTTGTGTTTGTTTTCATCATTCATTGTGCGCGACGGGTCGTTTCGTCGAAAATAAATGTACTGCCTTCCAAATGGCTTAAATGATGCCTTCACAGGGCACTTCGAAGGGAAGCCAATAATGATGACAACGCTGTAGGATCATAACAAGAAAATCTTCAATAAGAAATCACTTAAAGAGGGAGTTCAGAATGACTGTTTTATGACAACTTTCAGCCCCTCCGACAGTGAAAGGGAAAGTCTATGAGGGGAATAGGGCATTGGGATGATCACTTCTCAATACAGATATTGGCATTACTCTCCCAAAGAGATGTGCTACGGTGCGGTAACACACACTGGCGGCGATCCACCATAGTACGATAAGATGCTGAATGATGCACGCGAATTAGGGAGGCTTCATGATTCACTAAAATATAGGACAACAGGTGTCCAGTATGGGATAAAATACAAGACAGATCTTCTAATATATGGATGTGATGGAATCACGTCAATACTTAATAGTGTCAACATATTTATAATGTACAGTCTATTTTAGAAACAGCTACTGTCATCATCCTCCAGATTTAGCTAACAGCTATTGATAAAGCTAGCTAGCTCGCTAACGCTGACATAGGCTATCGTATGAATGCAGTCAATATATCATGCAAAGAAAAGTGATTACTTCAAACTACAGTCTGGCATAGTCACACCAATATCCACACTTTGTTTTAGCCCTGTTCCAGCACTGGAGACTCAAATATAATATAATACAGTCTCAAAGTTTGTAAAACAATCATAACTGTGTCATTTTAATTGTGCTACCTCATCTGTCAGCGAATCACATTTACATTTATGCATTTGGCAGACGCTTTTATTCAAAGGGACTTACAGGGCAATTATTACAGAGACAATCCCCCCGGAACAACCTGGAGTTAAGTGCCTTGCTCAAGGGCACAATGGTGGTGGCTGTGGGGTTCGAACCAGCGGCCTTCTGATTAACAGCCCTGTGCTTTAGCCACTACGCCACCACCACTCACATTCAGTCTCTTTGTATGTTACGTCATTGTTTTGGCCAATGCTCACTCGCTCGTGTCCCTATGGAGTGTGTGCACGAGCAACAGGTAGCTGCTGCAGTTCACGTGGTCGCTATAATGTGGTTCTCGCTCTCGGTGGGGCAAGTAGTGAGTTGTGTGTGGATGCCGTGGAGAACAACGTGAGCCTCCACACGTGGTAGGTCTCCGGAAACGCACTCAACAAGCCACATGATAAGATACGCAGATTAAGGGCCACGTGAAGCCACGTGATAAGATGCGCAGATGGTAGTACAGCGTCTTGTCCACTAATCGCAGGATTGGCGGTTTGATTCCCGGGCCAAATGACTCAACATGCCCGAAGTGTCCTTGGGCAAGACACTGAACCCCAAGTTTATATTTTTTTGATGAATCAAATAATGTTGATCATCTCCTAACAAGGCCACATGTCAAGGTCTGGGTAGATTAGATGGTAAGCAAACAATCAGTTCTCATAGTCAACGTATTGAATGCAGGAGAAATGGGCAGGAGTAAAGACCTGAGCGACTTTGACAACGGCCAAATTGTTATGGCCAGACTACTGAGTCAGAGCATCTCTGAAACGGCAATGCTTGTGGGGTGCTCCCGGTTAGCAGTGGTTTTTACCTTCCGACAGTGGTCCGAGGAGGAACAAACCCGGCAACAGGGTGTTGGACCCCCAAGGTTCATCATTGTGCAAGGGCAACGAAGGCTATCCCATCTGGTCCGAACCTACAGAAGGTCTACTGTGGCACAAATCACAGAACATTTTAATGATGGTTACGGGAGGAATGTGTCACAACACACAGTGCATCATACCCTGCTACATATGGGGCTGCGCAGCCACAGACTGCTCAGAGTGCCCATGATGACCCCATCCACCGTCGAAAGCAGTGCAGTGGAAGAGGGTCGCCTGGTCCGATAAGTCCTGTTTTCTTTTACATCACATGGACGGCCGTGTACATGTGCACACTTTACCTGGGTAAGTGATGGCACCAAGATGCACTGTGGGAAGACCACAAGCTGGTGGAAGGAGTGTAATGCTCTGGACAATGTTCTGCTGGGAAACCCTGGGTCCGGCCATTCATGTGGACGTCAATTTGACACGTGCCACTCACCTAAACATCATCGCAGACCAGGTACACCCCTTCACGGCAATGGTATTCCCTGATGGCAATGCCCTCTTTCAGCAGGATTATGCGCCCTGCTACACTGCACACATTTTTCATAGATGGTTTGAGGAACATGATGAAGAGTTCAAGGTGTTGCCCTGGCCTCCAAATTCCCCAGATCTCAATTTGATTGAGCATCTGTGGGATGTGCTGGACCAACAAGTAGGAATGTAGATACCAAAAACAATAGTCTGTGCTTCACCTCCAAGTCAGACCAGTCCACCAATAGAACGATCAACAGTAGGAATGAAAACTAGAAGCAACAGTACAGTGACCCAATGACCTCCAGTTATCACTTTCAGTGTGAATGGCACAACTTTGTATAGAGAAGAGTGTACAATCAGACAAAGGGTGGTGTGATCTGTAAAATGGTAAGAATCACCTTGTACACCAAACCTGTTATTATTAACTAGATCTTATAAGATGTGATTCCACAGACTGATCAGATAAACTACCTCAGCTTTCAAAGCACCGGAGGGGAGTGTGTGTGTGTGTGTGTGTGCGTTGGTAGCTTGCTCCTCCATGTAACAACAGCTGAGAGGACTGAACCTACAAGCATACTGACAGCTTTACGACCCCTGTGCCAGAGCGAGAGAAGATAATTCTGGGAACAGAGTGCTGGCTTCAGTCCCAGACAAGCAGGTAGTCTCTCTCTCTCTCTCTCTCTCTCTCTCTCTCTCTCTCTGTTAGGACCAAAATGTCCTTATAAACATACTAAACCATATTTTAATGAAAATGTTCTAATGAAGAAAGGTTTGTTTGAGAGTTAGGCTTAGAGTTTAGGGGTAGGGAATTGAAAATATCATTAGCACAGTGAAAAAAGGTCAGTGTGCCTGACTGAGGAGCCTGGATAATCTGGATTTTCAGCAGAATTAGAATATTCGTAGAATTTAAAATAAAAATGCACATTCAAATGCTAAATGGAGTATTTGAATTTTGGGTGTGTGCAAAGCAATGATAACAGCTTGCATTCTTGGCCTAAAACAGATGCAGTGCAAAGAATAAAACAGAACGCAGTTGTCTCGAGATGCATTTTAAAGGTTGAATTTAAAAAACAGCGAGACATGACGCCGGAGTCCAAAACATCCATCTAGCAAATGCTTGCACAGAGAAAGACGTGTTCGGAGTAAACGGCCCGCAGAGGTGGAGGTATTTGGCGGTTGTGTCTTGACTATGCCTTGGCTTGCCCTTATGAGCATCTCGCTGCATTAGCATTAGCATTAGGTACATACATACAAATGTATTGAATAAAAACACTGTAGTATTGCCGGTATTATGAAGCTTGAGTTTGTGGTAGTACTATGTTGTTTTATGGAGTGGTGGTGGTGTAGTGGTCTAAGCACATAACTGGTAATCTGGTAATCAGAAGGTTGCTGGTTCGATCCCCACCACCATTGTGTCCTTGAGTAAGGCACATAACTCCAGGTGGCTCCGGGGGGATTGTCCCTGTGATTAGTGCACTGTAAGTCACTTTGGATAAAAGCGTCTGCCAAATGCATAAATGTAAATGTACTATGGCACCGGTAAAGACTACTGTGCACTACAATAAGCTAACACTGAACTGTCAGTTAAAGCGTTCATTTTGTCTCATTTTATTTTTTTACATGAACTAAGTAAATGTTTTGACTGTATTATTTTATGCATATTTTTTTCAGCCAGATATGTCCTTTGAAATAAACAATTGCTAAAATAGTGCTGAATGGTTTATATCATTTTTTGTATCCTCGTGGGGACGTAGCAGACAGCGTTGATTTAAAAATCTGATGTCTTGTAGATGTTTCCTCATACCTAATATAATGTCTTTAAAATTTTATTTAATTAGAATTTTGGTAATATTTCAGTGACAAATTTGAATTTAGTTTCTAAGCCCTGTTGACAGCCATAATAGACTGTGCTGGGTGAGTTACACAAAAATAATCCATTACAAGTTACGGATTACATCTCAAAAATTTCAACATGTTCAGCAGGAAACCGTGTGTCACTTCCGAATGTTCATTTTCCTCGATGTCCCATCAGACGTTTTTGTATTAATGAACACACTTCCCTTGAGCACTGCTTATATCATGTTGCACAAGCAAGCTCCGAGATAGGAAGTAATAACATTTCCATTAACAATAATGAGCATGTTTCTGAGGTTGTATTTTTGCTATGGGTAAGGGTCTACATTTTGGTGCTAGGGGTACATTGTTAGTCCATTGACAGTAAGCACAGAACGATTTCAGAAGTGACATTTTCAACCTACTGTTTTCAAATTCACAAAGAGGTCAGTCTGAAATGTTTAATTAGTACTTATTACTTCATGGAAACCAAAATAAACATTATGAATTACTTTTAAGTGACTTTCTACTATAGGACAACCTTCCAAACACCTTTAAACAAGAGGGTAAACAGATGTTAATGGAGTCACACAGTTCATAATTAAATGACTACAGAGGCTCTAAACTACATTATATTTCAGAGCAGAATTCTTTACACACACTGAAATGTTGTGTTGAAAAAACCAAAGTAAAAAGCAGTCAATTCTTAGAGATGAACATAGACCAGAATAGCTGCATCTCAAACTATTGTCCGCACCTCTCATACTGCTGAGGAAATATAAACGCTGTTATGTAACCATATTTGGATAGAAAAGCTCATCTTCAAGAGGGTGTTGATTTTATGTTTTGTCTTGAAATGTATTCTTTTCTAAGATGAAGTTGAACATTCTTATCTCAAAAGCCAGGATAGAGAGATTAAGCCACCGTAACAGAACAATGCAGACATCAGGAGCAATTTGCTTGAGCGCCGATACCGATCTAACCTGCCTGTCTCTCCAGCGCGGTGAGCACTCCGCTCCGCACAGGTGACAGTTGAGAGGCTCGTAATCTGCATTTCAAAGGCGCTCTGAGCGCTGGAACATGAGAGACGCTTAACTCTGGCACACTTTTACAGCGCTCGACACTGATGCTCCACAGATATTTATAAAATCCCTCCTCTGACATTATGCAATTGCTTAAGACGTGTGTAAAGGTGGAGAAAAATGTGAACGGTTTTCTTTTGACTGAACAGCTCACTTAATAAACACTCTCACAGAGGCATACTTTACCTCAGTGTTGAATATGACAGCAGGCGGTGTATGAAGAAGATTTATTCAGTATATAGACAGCTCGGTGCACACCTGTAGCACTGTAAGAGGATATATACAGTATGTGTGTCTATGATAGAGGTTGACTGATTTATTGGTTTTACCGATTAATCGGCATCAATAGTTGCTCTTTGGAACTATTGTAATCTGCAAAATCAACGGCAAAAGTTTTTTATAACCGATTTGTTTCTTTTATTCATCTGTATTCCACCATTTTATTTTCAGGGGTTGTTGAAGGTCCAATTTGTAAAAGTATGTTTATAAAAATTAGATTTCCGAAGAGGTTTTGTTGTTAAGTATTAATACAGTGGGTATCCATTCAGAATAGGCTTTCTACCGCCATTAGTCATTAGCAGCTCATTAGCAGCTTTATACTGCTTAGGGGCACTATAACCATAGAATTTCAACAGGACAGAGCTGAACGCCTCAGAGCTCTTTCTCCTATCGTAACGACCATTAAGTTGGAGGCGGTAAGGGCAAGTTACGCTTGTTTGCCAACTGCCATAAAAAAAGAATAAAAAAAAATGTGAAGGAAGAAGAACAACATACTTAAAAACCCCACAACATTTATTTTCTGGGTAAATGTTGCAATGGAGATGCATGATAAAGTGTCACAGTCTGGCCTGACTGTTCCTCCCCTCGCTATCTGTTTGTCTCGTCTGAGCGTTTCAACATTTTTCTTACTTAAGTCCCGCTTGTGTTCTGTTCTGTGCCAGTTTGTTTTGTTGAGTCTTGTGTGAGCCATGGGATCTCCAGTTGTTGTATTCCTGGGATATCCTGAAGACTTCATCGGTTTTTGGTTGGTTGGTTTTTGAAGTTGATTATTTTGTTTTCTGTTTTTACCCCGTGGGAGTTTTGTATTTTTTTAATTTATTTTGTAATAAAGCCCTTTACTTGCCTTCAAGCATTTGGATCCTATCCTTCAATCCATGACATAACAAACTGGCCTCCATGGACTGCAAAGAAGCTTGAGGCATTTTTTTTTAATCCCGCTCAAGCTCGAAAGGAACGGAACCATGGCCAGCTCCCAGAACGGTTGTGGTTTTGGCGTCTACGTTATGGAGCTGGTCAGTGAGCCCATTGGTGGTGGTTTGACGTGACCCGGTTGAAACAGCTCTTCCTTTCGGCTTGGACGATTTTTGTTTGACCCTTTTGGGATCTGGTGGACCATGTCTGCTACCTTGCTGAAGTTAAAGACCTGATGTGGAGGTGGAACGGCAGATCACAGAACCCCTCTCAGCCCATCTCCTGTTCCCCCCAGGCACTTCTCTGGCTTCTCGTCGCCATAGGAGGAGGAAGCTCACAGATGACTGCCAAGAGGCCACTAAGGTCATTCCCCTGCATCTGTCAGCATGGATGCGTTTCCCCTGCTGTTGTCAGCACTCATGGCCATGAAGCCGTTCCTCTGCCGTTGCCAGTGCTCATGGCCACGAAGGCCATTCCCCTGCCATTTCCAGCGACCACGGCCATGGAGGCCGTTCTCCCATGGCTGTCAGCACTCACGGCCACAGAGGCCGTTCCCCTGCTGCTGAGAGCATCCTTGGGCAAGAAGGCCTTTCCCCTGCCCCTGTCAGTGCTCACAGTCACAGAGGCCATTCCCCAGTCGCTGCCAACATTCCTGACCACGGCGGTCACCTCGCAGCTGGTCAGTTCCCCCTGGTCATTGAGTCTGTCCAGTCCACAGTGGCCGCTGTCCTGTCTTTCTTGTTTTCTGTGGCCATTGACAAGCCTGTTCTGTTCTCAGTGGCCGTTGACGAGTCTGTCACATTCCCTGTGGTCATCGGTTCTGTCCTGTTCCTTGAGGCTGTCGACTATCCTGTCCAGTCCCTAGCGGCTGCCGGCCAGCCCTTCGCTCAGTCCAGTTACCAGCACCCATCCGACATAATTGGCTAGTCTGACCTCTGCCCAGTGGCTACCCATGTCCAGTCTATCCACTGCCCAGTAGTCGCTCATGTCCAGTCAGACCCCTGTCCAGCAGACGCCACTGAGCCTGACCCCTACCCACCACCAGCTACCAATCCCCAGTGTCCAGTGCTTAGTCTGCCCATGCCTTTCCTATCCTCTCCACCCTCGTTCCATTCCTCAAGCCTCCTCCCAAGCTGCTGGACCACGCCCCCTACCTGAACCATCTTGACAGGCCTCTGGACCTCGCCCCCTACCTGGATCCACACCCCTAGCCACCAGAATCTATCCCTTTCCAAGGCTACCTAACCCAGTCCCCTATGTTAAACCTCCTCCCTGGACCCTCCCACCGGTTCCACCTTATACTGCCCTGCTGGCTTCTCCCTGGTTTCCCTCTCTTTCTTTTATGTGTTGTTCTTTTTGTCTTGTCCGGTGTTTGATGTTCCTCTTTTTGGATGCCAGGTGGTGTCTCTTTGAGAGGGGTTGGTGACAGGATCCTAGCACTCTTATTCTGTGTCTGTGTTGAGCGCATGGCTATGGCGTACTCTCCTGACCATGCATTCTACCTGTCCTTGTTATTTGTCCCTGTGTAAGTGCACAGCTTCAGGTTGTGGTTTCCTTGCAATGCACTCTTCGGTCTGTGTTGTTTAATTTTTTGTCTCTCTGTGAGCACATTAATTCAGGTTTTGTTCTGTGCATGGTGTCTGGATCTTGACTCTCCAGTCTGGTTTGGTTTTGGTGTCGGGGTGCTCCACATCTTATCTTTCTTCCCTCGATCCCTCACTGGTAAGCTCCCTTTGTGTTAGTATGTCTGTTATGGACGCCAGGAGGCATCCGTCAGGGGAGGGGTACTGTCACAGTCTGGCCTGACTCTGCCTCCCCTGACTTTGTCTCGTCTGAATGTTTTTTCCTGTGTTGTCTTGTCTCTCACACCCTCTTGTGTCTTGCAGGTGCCACGTGGAAAACGACAGATCTGTTACCCGGGCAACAGCTCATTCTCCAATTAACATCATCAGCGGCACCTGCTCCCTATCTACCTTTTTCCTACTTTAGTTCCGCTTTTGTTCTGTTCTGTGCCAGTTTGTTTTGTTGAGGCTTGTGTGAGTCGTGTGATCTCCAGTCGATGTATCCCTGGGATTTCCTGAAGACATCAGTTGGTTTTTGGTTGGTTGGTTTTACAAGTTGATTATTCTGCTTTCTGTTTTTTCCCCCCTAGTGGAAGTTTTTTTTTTTATTATTTATTTTGTAATAAAGCCCTTTACTTACCTTCCTGCATTTTGGTCCTATCCTTCAATCCGTGAAAATAGAGACTTTACAGCAGCATTCACAAGGACATCCACACAATGGGGAGTTATTCCTTTGCATTCATTCATTCATTCATTCACATTTCATTAGAGAGAATTATCACGTGTGAGTATTTTTATACTTATGCACAGACGTTATGAGCGAGCATCATTAGACCACATATTCAAACAATTGAGACTTCTAAAAACTCTAAACATGTGCTTTCTTTTAATGTGCTGATAGGCTAGCCCATATTTTTACATTTTTATACAGGACTATCAAATGTGAATTAATACATTTATACCATTGTGTCATATTATGTTATATTCTCCTAGCAATAAAACTAAAGAAAAAGTGAACAGTATCAATATTTATGGGAGCAGAATACTTAACAAATAAAATATTTGAAAATATTTGAAAAATAATCGTAATTTTCCATCACATAAATTTAAGCTGGAAGTGTTGTGACCACAATATTTGTATTATATTTGTCTCATACATGCATTAAGTGTTTTATGCTACACTTTTAATAACCAGAAATGTTATGTATTTCAAACCTGTTGTTGATGAGCTTTGTTATTCATTATCTGTTGTAGTATTTTATTAGTAGTTAATATGTGCTATTAACCGATGTTACCCCAAAGCTCAAACACGTATTATTTTTAAGTGTGATTATTTTTTAGTGACTTTTTGCTTTCAGATGTTACCCCAATAGTTTATTAGCAACAAAGAAATGCACAACAAAGTGTGTTGAGTGTGTCGCTCCAATGCACAGGTAGCGATCCACAAATAAATGCTGGAAAGAGTTGTGTTTGTGAGTTAAAAAATATATTTGTATATATCTATATATGTATGCATATACTCCGTGCCCTCGTGGGGGTACTGGAAATTATCGCAACTACTTCAGGTGGATTAACTGTATAAATCCATGTAAACATCCAAGTTAATCACTGCCATTCATGTGATCGACAACTGGAGTGTAAACAGAGGTGCACAGCGAGGTGCACGGGGCGCGTGTGAGATGTGCGGGCACGAGGCAATC
The DNA here is from genome assembly GCF_025860055.1 of Xyrauchen texanus. Lineage (NCBI taxonomy): Eukaryota > Metazoa > Chordata > Actinopteri > Cypriniformes > Catostomidae > Xyrauchen > Xyrauchen texanus. The sequence continues at coordinate 49,659,533 of NC_068282.1, forward strand.
GTATAGCGAAGAGAGTGTGTCTGCAATCATTCACTATTTCCTATATAGTGAATGGCAGTTAGTGCACTATATCTCAGCAGTAAGTGAATGAAATTAGTGAATTAGGACACTGATGTTGGGTGTCGGCACTTTGGGGCTGTTGCATAAACAACGTCATATATGAAATTTTAAAATACTTGGGCATTACTATTTATTCTTATTAAATCCTATATTATTACAATACATCTTAATTCTGTTTGTCATTTTTAATTAATACTGTGTGTTAATATAAAGAGTAAACACATTTTATAAAATAAAGAGTACATTTTAAAATGTATCTGTATGTTTTGTCTCTCTATATGTTATTATATTATTTTAATTAAGTAATGATTTGTCAGAAAGTTATTTACTACATTAAGCATGAAATAAAACATTGCAGGAGTGAAGGAAGCAGTAAACTCCCAGCTCATGCGTCTTCCCCGTGGTGGACTGTGGGAAATGAACCATTGTCTGAAATGAGAGTGCATTGTCGGTAATAATGAGTGAACAAAAGTAGGGAAAGAGTGGCTCACTCAGAATTCAGACACTACAAAATGGCAGACACCCAAAATAGTGCACTAAATAGTGGATGGGGTGGTTTCAGACAGAGCAAGTGTTCCACGACTGGGGTTGGTGCCCTACGCAGGCTGCGTACTCTGCTGTACAGAACTAATGATCTAAATACTTACGACACTGAAAACTGTAACTACACTGAAATAAGAATCCACACCGGACTTTAAAAGCTATGAAATAGTGAAAGAAAGCATTAATAAAGCACGATCTTGCTTTGGTTTATATTTCAGCATTATATATAATGACCTTGTGGGACATTTTCATGTTGTCACTGTAATGTTTCCAAACCTCTCTTATTGACAAATTCATCCAGATCTGACAAGGGCCCTTAAATGGGTAGTTCACCCCAAAATTACAATTCTCATTATTTACACACCCAGATGTGTATGACTTTCTTTCATCTTTTGAGCTCAAATGAAGATTTTTAGAAGAATTTCTCAGCTCTGTAGGTCCATACAATGCAAGAGAATGGGTGGCAACATTTTAAAATTAAACAAAATCACATAATTCAGTATAAAAGTAATCCATAAGACTCCAGTGGTTAAATCGGTATCTTCAGAAGAGATGTGATTGGTGTGGATGAGAAACAGAGAAACAGATCACCTTCACATTCTTCTTGGTGATTCACAATCTTCTCTGCATAGCGCCCCCTGCTGTCTAGCAAAAAATGACAAACACTGATCCATTTATCACCCACACCAATCATATCACTACTGAACTCATGGATTTAACCACTGGAGTCTTATGGGTTACTTTTATGCTGCCTTTATGTGCTTTTTAGAGCATCAACATTTTGGCCTACAGAGCTAAAATATTATTTTAAAAATTTTAATTTGTGTTCTGCAGAAGAAAGTAAGTCATTCACATCTGGGATGGCATGAGGGTGAGTAAATGATTAGAGAATTTTCATTTTTGGATAAACTATCTCTTTAAAGTGATAGCTCAGCCGTAATTTAATATTCCGTCATAATTTTCTTACCCTCATGTTGTTCCAAACCAGTGTGATGATTTGTATTATGTGGAATATAAAATATGTTAGACAGAATGTTAGGAACTGATAGTCTCAGTCACTTTCAAAATATTAAGAAAAACAAATACTGTATAAAATCTCCTTATTGTTTAGCATGGAAGAAAGAAAGTCATACGGGTTTGGAACAACATGATGTTGAATGATGACAGAATTTCCATTAATAATAATAATAATTCTGTAGTACAAGTTCAATGTGTATTATGTAATGGAATATAGGGCAGTAAACATCTATTATGTCATTTGTGAAAGTAACGATTTTAATTGGATACTTTCTTACTCTTACTCAAGTAATTATTTATGTTAGTACATTTACTTCTACTTGAGTAATTATATATTTTAAGTAATTGTACTTTTACTTGAGTACAGTTTTTGGCTACTCTACCCACCTCTGCAAATGACTGATGTTTGTCAGTAAGCTGCAATACGCTTCCTTAGTCTTGTTCCAGACACTGATGTTTCTTTTCTGTGGTACACACATTATATTTTCCTACTAAAATCATAGTAAGGTTTAGGGTTTGGGAAAAGGGGTTAGACTTTGTGGTTAGGTTGTTCATTGGTTCGTTTATGGGAGTAAAAATCATATGTTTTTGTTGAAGCTAACTGGTATGCTTTCTTATGACTTTGCCGTCTCATACTGCTTTTACAACTTGTCATGAGACCAGGTTGGTATAATTTTGGTGGAAAAATGAAGGCGAGAGAAGGTGGAGGCTATTTAATAAAAATTTAAATGAAACACAAAAACATAACACTGGAAATCATAGAAATGCAAAACACTGGAGAGCAAAACAACCAAACCATTACAGCCATACATAGAAAAGAAATGAAAAGACAGAGCACATGAGGGCAATATATACACAGGGACTAACAATGTTAACAAGAAACACCTGGGGAACAATCAGAGGGTAACAAGGAACAGATTCAAATACAAGAACTAAAACATTATTTCAAAAAAGAGCCCTACAAAACTAAAGTCCAGAGGAGCAGCGGAGGACCCAGAGACTGCCGTGGAACAGGAGACCAGGGCAGAGGACCCAGAGACCGGCATGGACAAGGAGACCAAGGCGGAGCCAGCGAGGAACCAGAGACAAGCATACTGCAGGAGGAGGAGACTCAGGGGGCGAGGCCACACGAGGAAGAGACTCAGGGGGTGAGATGGCCGCAGAGGCTGGCTCGTGATCACCGTGGACATTGGCTCGTGGTCCGTGGCAGGTGTGGACGCTTGCTTGTGGTCCATGGCAGGTTTGGATGCTGGTTTTTGGTCCGTGGCAGGCGTGGACGCTTGCTCGTGGTCCATGGCAGTTGTGGATGCTGGTTTGTAGTCCGTGGCAGGCGTGGACGCTTGCTCGTGGTTCATAGCAGGTGTGGATGCTGGTTTGAGGTCCGTGGCAGGCGTGATGCTGGCAGTGACTGAGAAATGGCCTCCGTGGCCGAGAGTGTTGGCAGCATCGGGGAAACGGCTTCCGTGACCGAGAGCGCTGGCAGCAACAGGGAAATGCCTCTGTGGCAGAGAGCACTGGCAGCAGCATGGGACCGGAGTAGGTTGAGACCACTGGAACCACCGATGTGACCACCAAGTTTGAGACCACCGGGACCCCCGGAGCTGGGACGAGACCACTTCTATCGAGTGGGCGTTAGGTGATCCGGTGTAGGAGGAGAAAGCAAGCCTTAAAGCGTAGACGATGTATTTGACCAAAGAGAGATCACATTTTCCTCCTGGTAAACAAGACTTAATTGGCTCGTTTAGGCCGAAACTAAATAATTATTTTAGTTCAATGTCACCCCAGCTTACACAGTGTGCCAGGGCACAGAAAAGCTCAGTATACCCTTCTATGAAGTCAAACTCCTGCTGAAGAGACAGCTAGATCCATTGGAAGGTCAGTTCTACTGTAATGCTGGTGGAGAATTAAGGCAAGAGAAGGTGGATCTAAATAGAGGCTATTTAATCAAAACTTATATGAAGTAAATCTTAGAAACGTAAACACTTGAGAGCAAACAACCAAACTATTACAGCCAAACCTAGAAAAGAACTGACAAAAGACAGAGCACATGAGGGCAATAAATACACAGGGACTAACAAGGTTAACAAGAAACACCTGGGGAACAATCAGAGGGGAACAAGGAACAGATTCAAGAACAAGACCTAAAACATTATATCAAGAGAAGAGTCCATATAAAAGTTCAGAACATATGTTACAGTTGGGATGTTTTTGAACATCAAAAGGCGCTGTGAGTCGCCATGTCACTAAAGCAGTTCCACCAGCACGGTTCTCTATCCTTAGTATGGTTAACTAACCATGCGAAAAAATCCCGAAATCCAGGACAAAAATAGTTTCTCCTTCAATAGATTATTTCCAGGACACGGACCATGCTCATTTAGAAATGTACTCACCGTTTGGCCTGATGGTGGAAGAGCGCCTAACCCTTATTTCAAAACAACAAAACTTTGATTTTTCATCTTATGACTCCTTTAAAAAAACAACTTACAACTTATAAAAACAACTTACAGACTCAAATATATAAGAGTGAAAGCAGCTGATTGTTTTACTGCAGTTGATGAATGCGTTCAGGAGTAATTCTTCTCCAGGGAATTCTCTTTACTGGGCTCTTGTAAATGTTCTGTACTTATGTTTTTAATTAGAGACGAGTCCGGGCGGCAGGTCTCTGCACTCATGACTAAAATAAGCACAGGTCTTTTTGAACGCCGCTGTATGCTCCTGTGGAGATTTCAGCAGGCAGTAATTCAAAGGTGATGTGAGAAATTATGTTTTATGAGGCAGGAGGGCACAAAAGCCAAACACACGGCTAATCGAGACCACCGACAAGCACACACACACTTCCACACTTTTCCACTCGTATATTTCACACTCTTTAGGTTGCGTCAGGGGAGATAATATGGTAAAGAGCAGCATGAAGATACTGCGTGAATTCTCCTTTCATTATTCCATAGGGGAAAAAACAAAAAAAATAATAATTTAACTATACAAATATCACAGTTTACCAATGGTTACTGTAGTACAACCATGTCTTTTTTGACTATAGTAAAACTGTAGGCTGTAGTACCCATAGATGTGGGCAGAAACATGGTTTAACTACAGCAATATTGTAGCAATCATGACTGTTGCAGGGTATTCAACGATTTGATTATTTATTGGTGGCATCCATTTTTTAATAGGGTATGCTATATCCATATACTAATCATGTCTTTACTATATATTAACCATGGTAATTGCATGGTTACTAAGGTTAATCACCATACAATTATGATTTTTATCACTATATTTTTTGTTACTATGGTTTCCCTACGAATATCATGGTAATAAAATATGATTACTGTATTAAAACCGTGGTATATTTATTAAGAGGGAATGCACATTTCATTGCGAGGATATGCACTTTTGTTTTTTACGCATTTTGTTGATCTAAAACACAATAGAACATCAAACTTAAATCCTACTTAAATCTGTTTGGGGGAACAATTAACTCTGTGCTTGGGCCACTTTTATTCTCCATATGCACAACATCACTGGGACCCATCATCCAGTCACATGGTTTCTCTTACCACTGCTACGCTGATGACACGCAACTCTACTTGTCTGTCTAGCCCAACGACACAACAGTGACCGCTCGAATCGCTGCCTGTCTGGCAGATATCTCAGCCTGGATGAAGGAACACTCCTGGTCCTTCCAGCCAACCCTGCTGTTGAACACAACATCACCGTGCAGCTGGGTCCAACTACAGTTTCGCCTTCAAAAACGGTCAGAAATCTAGGGGTAACCATTGATGATGAGCTAAATTTCACAGACCACATCTCAAAGACCGCAAGATCATGTAGATTTACACTCTACGATATCAGGAAGATAAGACCCTTCCTCTCTGTACATGCCACACAACTGCTCGTTCAGTCACTTGTCATAACTAGACTGGACTACAGTAACGCTCATTGCAGGCCTTCCTGCATGTGCAATTAGACCCCTGCAAATGATCCAGAATGCAGCAGCACGTCTGGTCTTTAATGAACCTAAGAGAGCACATGTTACACCACTCTTTGTCTCTCTCCACTGGCTGCCGGTTGATGCATGTACTAAATGGAGTGGTGGTGGTCTAGTGGTCTATGCACATAACTGGTAATCAGAAGGACACTGGTTCGAACCCACCACCACCACCATTGTGTACCATTGAGCAAAGCACTTAACTCCAGGTCGCTCCAGGGGGATTGTCCCTGTAATAAGGGCACTGTAAGTTGCTTTGGATAAAAGCGTCTGCCAAATGCATAAATGTAAAATGTAAATACAAAACAGTCACTGGGTCTGCTCCAGCATACCTAAAAACATTTATGCAGAGCTACGTTCCCACCAGAAGCCTGCGGTCGGCTAAGGAACGTCGCCTTGTCGTACCAAAACACTTTCCCGGACTTTCAGTTTCATCATACCACGGTGGTGGAATGACATTCCCAACTCAATCCGTGAAGCTGACTCACTCTCTATCTTCAAAAAAATGGCTAAAAACACATATTTTCCAAAAGCACTTAACCAGTCAAAAAAAAAATAAAAAAAAATAACATATTTACATTTCTTGTTGCACTTAAATCTGTTTTGTATACTATTCTGATGATAGTGAAACTTTGTAGTATGGCACTTTTCGTACCACTATCTCCTTAAGATAAAAGCGTCTGCCAAATGAATAAATGTAAATGTAACTCGCTTTTAGTGCCACACAGTGGACACTGCAGGTTGTGTATATCCTAGGCTACATGCGCCAGCCAGGCAACTGCCATTGAGATGAATGTGAACGCTAACGGATAGAGAACTCCACATTTAATAGAACATTTGTTAACCAATCAATGACACCAAATCAGAGTGCCCACCCGAAGGCAATGTGACCTTGGCATAATGACCAATCACAATCTCTACTGGATCAGAACGTCACCGGACAGCAGAACAAGCGTGATTGAATTCCAGAGGTTTGTTTAGGTTAAAGCATGCTCATGCCCCTCTGTCCTGCAGACGTGTAAAATGCGGTCTTTCCACCTCTCTGTGCCACAGACGTGTGCTGTGGATCTAATGCGTGTTATTTAAGGTGTGTTTCTTACGAGCGCATGGGTATTTAATAATGTCAAGTGTAGTTGAATCTGACAGCTGAAGGCACAGAATAATGTTCGTTAAAGCGCTCCTCTGAAAATCGAATCGTAGAGGTCAGAGGTCACTGTGGTACACTGTTTAGTTGAGCAGGATGAGGGCCATTCTTATAATTCACCCACAGCTTTATTTCAACCACTGAACTGAGAAGAAAACCTCCTGTAGCATGAAGAACTGAAATCAGATCAGTGTGTGTGTTTAAATAAGTGTAAGGAGATAATGAGATCCCGTCCTCTCACCTCACCTGAAATCCCCTCACAATCAGAGGACTGTAGATTCAGAAGCCTTGCTCATAGTTCAGGAAATGCCATTGAATTATTATTATGTTTAATGTATCAACATTTGTCTCAGATGTTTCAATGCTGTTGGAGGAATAACAATAGACAGAAATGCTGGTGAAGAGCTGTAAAATAAATGTGGATAGCAGAACTCATTTGCCCTTGGAAGAACTGGAGAACTAATGTGTGGGTTCATTTGAGATCTCTGATTTTTTAAACTTTGGCATCTTAGCAAATCTGAGAACAGTTCAAGATCCCTAGATGACATTTTGTCTTTTTGTTTGCTTTCCAATGAATCAAATATTTTTTTATGAGATCAAATTAAGATATTAAAGAGATCTCATTTGTGAATTTTTTGTACAATATTGTGAAACAAACCTGTGTGTGTGTGTGTGTGTACGTATGTGTGTGTGTGTGTGTGTGTTACACAGGATGTCAAGTATTACACCACCTGGCTAACTTGGCAGAATTCTATCACATGACCAAAGGAACAGGTACACAGGTATAAACAGTTAACACACACACACACATACACTCACACACACAAACACACATACACATGTACACACACACAAACACATATACACACACTTTCTATCACACACACACACATCACCACAAACACACATGCACACACACATATACACACACACACTCTCTCTCACACACACACATATACACATACACACAAATACACATTGACACAAACACACACAAACCACACAATCACAAACACACACAGCTGAACAGGTGCTAAAGTTCATGTTTCAGCATTACATTCATTTTTCCTATTTTGTGCCACTCCACACACAAACATTCTGTGTTTTTCGTTCTTTTAAGTTTTGTACTGAATTGACTAAATCCCCACCTGCTCTCCAAGATTCACATTAGAGTTTGACGGAACATTCCGGGTTTAATACAAGTTAAACTCAATCGACAGCATTTGTGGCTTAAAGATCTGTGATCCAGTGAGACATTTACAATGGAAGTTAATGGGGCAAATTGTTTCATGTTAAAATACTAATGTTTCAAAAGTATAGCCACAAAACAAACAATATTGATAACCTTTTCTGTGTTCAGTTATATCCAATTTTACAACTTTGTTGCCTTGACGACATAATGCCATGAACCCTGTATTCTTGCAAAGGTTATGATTTAACCCTTTAAGCTTGGATGGGCCTGTGAGGAAAAAAAAAGTGTCTGTTTTGATAATATATATATATATAATTGCACTGTACATATTATTGAGTAAAAACATCAAACTGATCAAATAGTCATGTGTCATATGTCATTGGAAAGCTCTTAAAGAGTAAAATACAACCAGTCTATTTGTTTCACTCAAAGACAAATATATAGCGAGTAACAGCTAAATATATGTCTTTGACAATTATGATGGTGTTGCTTATATGCTGCATTTTCACGGAACATAAAATATCACATATCATTAATTAGAGTCAGTGATTATCTTTCAAATGAGTCCACACATAAGATAATCAGATGTATAGATCATTAGATAATCCAAACGAAGCACAATGTTACATATGACCACCAGGAGATGGCGCCAAATACACGACACAGACTCAATGATGACTCAAATGACACAGAATGAAACTCATTCTGTGAAATCTAATGACTAAAATCATGTCTGCATGCTATGCAAACCTTTAGTCATTGTTGTGTTTGATGTGTAATTAGTTCTTATGTACAATTATTATCTTTTATTTGTTTGGAGATGTTTTTGGACACATGATCAATTATATTTGTAATGTTGTAACTTTTGATTGCTTTGTCGAATCAACACAACATTTGGATTGATTGGAAAAAAAAACAGAAGCAGTTGAATTGACCCCATTCACTTCCATTGTATGTGTCTCAATGTAATCTTGATTTTTGCTTTTTTATTAATTAAAGGAGGGACGTGTTAAAATTGACTTTAATATTATTCAACAGATGCTGTCAACTGATCTTAACTTGTAACTTGTAATTAACCTGGAATATGCATTTTTCCAATCCTGAATATTGTTGTTCTCAGATAAAGCAGGAATTCAACCAATAAATATGCAGCTCTGCAAAAAAAACTAAATAAAAAAATGCAGGCACACACACACACACACACACACAGACACATACACACAGGGTGAGGCTGGCAGGGGAAGGCTGGGAAATATGTCAGCTCAGCCAATGAGAACGATTCATAGTGCGACAGGATTTTCAGGATCTGGATTGATTCTCTCTCTTTCTCTCTGTATGTGTCCCTCATTCACTGCCAAATCTTTGGCCTGCACTTCCAAAAAGACCCTCTCTCTCTGTGTGTGTCTGTAAAGGTGTGTGCTGTGAGATCCGAGTGTTTCAAAGGGTGCAACAGACCTTAAATAGACATTATGTTCCCGAGGACATTACAGTCCTCTGAGCAGAGTGACTTTTTCAGATTTTGCTAACTTCTGGGGGACATGTTTGTCAACCCCCAACCCCCCATACACACACTTGCACACACACACACACAAGCACGCACGTACACACACTCACACACACACATGCACGCACACACCAACACACACAAGCACGTACACACACTCACATATGCACACACTCACATATGCACACACACACACACACATGAACACATGCACACACACACACATTCACATATGCACACATTCACACATGCACGCACACACACACTCACATATGCACGCATGCACACACAAACACATACTCACACACACTCACATATGCACACATGCACACACACGTCTACTGTTGTAAAGGCGTTAATTTCTTAATATCATTAAGTTGTTGTGAAAAGCATTGCATAGACTATTTTGTAGTTATTTATATTTATTTTCTAATGTAAATACAGAATGCAATAAAGAGACAGTGAGAGTATTTAGAAGGTAATTCAGACTGGATTGAATCCAAACACACCATGACAATATTCAAAATCAGCATGAAACGCTGTTCACAACCCATTTTAGTTCTCTAATGTGATGTGTTTTTGAGTGAAACAGGACATTTGATTGAATGGCAAAACATGTCTCTCTATGACAGCTGGTCGAGGGGAGGGGTTGAGGAATAAAAAGGCATTATGACGTCAGCTGAGAAGGAAAGTTGTTTCATTTGCGATGTGTATAGGGATGAGGCAAGCTATTATATTTGGATGAACATTTTTACGGGAGTTTGTTGCAATCGTAAATCTCACAACACCTCCCTTTGCAGGTATTTAGTGACATCTGTATTTGTATAAATGATTTACAAATAAATACATTTGCTTTGTTTGAGCTTTTTCCCTAAAATGTCTGTAATCATGGTAATTAGCTTTATAAAATCATTAGATGTCAATGGGATGTCCTCATTATATTGCTAGATAAATGTGTGTGTACATCATTGGTAAAATGCAACAGTGCAAAAGATAACTGCTCATGGTTTACTATAACACACACTCTCTCTCTCTTTCTCTTGAACACTTATATAGTCTCTCTCTCTATATATATATAAAATACAGTCTGTCTCTCTCAGTGTGGATGAGTGTGGACAATAGTCTCAGCAGTGTCCCCTGATTGCCTCTTTCACATGTTAATGAGCATCTCTGCGTTCCGGCTCTTTCTCAAATCTCCACAAATTATACAGCAAACACAGAAAAGGAAAATCCAACATCTTTTTTCCCCTCCTTTTTTTATTCAACAAACTGACATGTAAATGTGAGTGTAAGTGTTGCACTCAGCCGCTCTGATCGACAGCTAATTGTAGCCATCAAATGTGTAAAATGCTCTTTTATTTGAACACACAGCAAGATCAAAAACAAATCAACTCACCATTCCTGCCTGTTTAAGAGAGAGAGAGACAGAGACACAGAGACACAGAGAGAGAGAGAGAGAGAGAGAGAGATGTTCGTTGTCACGGCGATGACTGCATTTATTTGCATTACACTTTTGAATATAAATATTTGCTGGTTTGCTAATTTTGTCTCTTGCTGAGATATGAATGGTGTCGAGTCTTTTTAAGTGATTGTATTTTGAAGTGCTGCATCTGCCGGAAGAGAGAGAGAGAGAGAGAGACATACACCTGAGTCTGAAACAATGTTTAATTATGTAACACTCATATTTTGAATATAGTCATGGTTAAAGTTCTTTGTTCAGCATGACACACAGTATTTTGTCTATATGCACGTCTTTTAGTGGTTCTTGCACAAAATGGCATTAAAATGTTCCTTAATCAAATGTATCAAGTTGCATTCTTCTGTTGGAAGATCTAGTTCCTGATATGTAAACTAAGGTTAACAGTTGGTCTGTATAAGTGCTGTGCAATGATATCGTGTGTGTTGTGTATTGTTGTACATTTGGAACACTGTATCGACCAATCAGCAACCAGAATGGAAAGTGTCTGTTCCGTTTTGGAAAGAATGGAATGTAACAGCTTAGTAACAGTTTCGTTGTCTGTTACATCGTTTTTTAAACAAGTACTGCAACATTTGACATGACATTTATCTGTAACACATATAAGCGTTCCCATTGTTTATGCTTTATAAAGGGGTTAATTAAAGACTTATAAGTAATTTAAAAGTGCATTATAAAGGATTAATATGCAGTTATAACAACATGAATACAAAGGGCGACTTGCAAGCGCACTGCGAATGGTGAGCATTTTAATTGTAATGTTATAAATGCTTAATAAATACCATCATTCATACTTACATTAATCACAAACATAACACTTGTTTTATGTTACAATTCATAACATTTCAAGGAGGGGTTATGCCATTTTGCTCCATATCCGCTTATATTATTACTGTAATGTCTTGACTCACTTGTGTCTCTTTCCTTGTCATGTTCATTTCAAAATAATGGTGCTACACCGAGTGCTGTCCCAATTTAACTAGTCCTGCAGTAGTTACCTAAATCTGCTAATCTCATTCACAGCATAAAGTATAACACATTAAAAAGCCTAATGACAATTAAACGATATGGAACTGCATGAACATAAGTCTCAAATGTTGCCAGATTATTATTAAATGCTTCATATGTGTCCGCTTCACATTAAGGTGCATTTTCATATGTTACTAATGTTGAATAAGTGTTATTAAGCATTTATAAGGTGAGGTAAAATGGCTCACTATTTGTCACGCATTTGCATGAAAGTCTCCCTTTTATGCATGTTGTTACAAGCACATATAAGTGATTTATAATGCATTTATAAATGATGTATTATTCATTAATAAACCCTTTTATAAACCCTTACAAAGGGGGAACATTAATGTAATTTATTATCTGATGCCATTTAGCTTAGAATTAAACCATATAGTCCACCGTATTGACTACAACTTCTTTATAAATACTTCATATGTGTCCACTTCACATTAAGCTGCATTTTTATAGGTTACTACTGTTGAATTTGTGTTATTAAGCATTTATAAGGTGAGGTAAAATGGCTTACTGTTTGGAAAGCAATTGCATGAAAGTCTCCCTTTATGCATGTTGTTAGAAATGCATAGTGATTTATAATGCATTTGTAAATGATGTATTACTCATTAATAACCCCCTTTATAAACCCTTACAAAGGGGGGACATTAATGATTTGTCTGATGCCATTTAGGGAAGAATTAAACCATATAGTCTACTGTATGCAGCCATGCACAGATTTAAAAACAGAAACAGGAAATTGTTTTCATTTCATACTGGTTTCAAACACGCACTGTGTCAAGCGTCTCATATCCGAGCAGGTCGAGTGTACTTCCACAAGAGGGCCAAAATCCTGTAAGGAGAAAGTCACGTTTTATTTCTTAGTATAAATGTAATTTACACTCCTGCAATGTTTATACTGCAACACAGCAGCAGATTTTACAAGATTCATATGCAAATGTACGTCAAGATTAGAGGTACAACAATTATTCCAGTTCTTGATAAATTATTCATTTAACAACCGTCAATTGTTAATTCCAAAAGAACAATACGTGATTATTTCTGCAGGCAGAGTTTCTATTTTAATGGACCTTACATTTTGGTGTGTGTGTGTGTGTGTGTGTGTGTGTGTGTGTGTGTGTTTGATAACTATATTAATGTCAGAATTTATTGTGAATGTTTTCCATTTCTTCTCTGCCTCAGAAAGCATACATCAAAATAGTTAAAAATATGTCGGCTGGTTCAGAGTCTCACTGTTTTACCTCACTGGAGACCTGACCTCTTTACAGAGAGAGAGAGAGAGAGAGAGAGAGAGAGAGAGAGAGAGCACTGCTCTCTTTGCCGAGCGTATGAAATGTCTCTTGTTTGATGTGTGTAAATGTAGAGAGTCGGCTAATAATCAGATCATTCATGTTGTGAGTCTCTCCTCTATACAGAACAAGTGCTACATGTGAAAATCAATACCTATTTGATGCATACAGCATTTGTAGCTGTGCAGTCAGTAGTCCAGAATGCTGTTATATACAGTAGAGTGAAGCGCATCTGAGCGCGCACAGCCCGAGGCTACAGTAAAAGAACTCATTTTATATGTTCGAGAGACTTTGAAATCACTCTCTCCGCAAACTCTACTCTCTAATTGTCCATCAATCTGTTTCTTCTTTTCTTTTCTTATGTCTGTATGTGTCTGTGTGCGAGATATACGTTCGTCCCATACAGCTGTCATTCACATTAACATTTGTCTGTGAATGGAACGGGTTTGTTGGCTAAATGCATAATTAATAATACAGATGAGAAATCGCTACTGCATGTAATGCGTGTGCATGCGTTGCTGTATGTGCAGAGAGGTGAACAGTCCGTGAACAGTCGGACAGGGTTTTTTGGCTGGTGATGTGCACGCACACAGAAAGCTGTGATAATAATGCTAATGAAACACACGTCCGTAACTCTAGTTCTGTTGCGTACGGTGCAGGTAATAATGACTAAGACATCATCCACACGTGACAGCAGTTCTTACAGTACAATGACAATAAGTGAGAAAAAACAAACAAAAACACACATTGTTTTTCCAACAGCACGGCGATGGTTTTTGCTAGCTTTTTATTTATTACACAACTTAACAGCAGTTCATCTTCCACAAGAACGAAAGCCTCTGCAAGTATTTTTTTAGCATGTTCCTATTTAATTTTTTTAAATGCAAAAGCACATATTTCGTTCTATGACACATTCATCGTTCCCTTTTTCTAAAAGGATTTGCGTGCTTGATAGCTTAATAAAAAGTTGCAATGCAGCATTGATAAAGACTGTTCGGAGAAATTCGCCTCAATGACTAAGGAGTCTTTTAATATCAAAATGCTAAAATATGTGACAGGTCAAGATTAAAGGAGAGGGTGTAACAGGAGCGAGCACAGAGAGGGGGCGTCTGTTTCCTCCATTAAATGAACAGATTCATGAACCCGGAGGGTTGTTGGATGAGGGTTTGGCTGTCTCACACAATGTATAATGAAGTGTCAAATATTCACATGCAGACAGACAGACAGACAGACAGATAGATAGACACTCTCAGAGAAAAAAAAAATACCATTTAAGGTATAAAGCTGTCTGGGGAAGTAGCCTTGTTTTAGGTACATATTTAAGCAGACAAAAAGGTTATTTTTTTTTTTTATATAAATATATTTTTTTTATATAAATAATTTTATATGAATTATGTAGGCCTACCCAAAACAAGTTTTAAATTTAAACTAGAGGTACAAAAAAAGTCCCCTTAAGTGTAAACACCCCAATGATGGCCGTTTTACCTAAAACTGTACCTTTTTTTTTCGGAGAATGTAGTAAAAAAAATTATAATAAAATAAAGCAATCTAATAAGGTGCTTCATGTAGGTAGATAGATAGATAGATAGATAGATAGATAGATAGATAGATAGATAGATAGATAGATAGATAGATAGATAGATTTTGATTGATTGATTGATTGATTGATTGATTTGTGCCACTCACCCTCATTAGATACAATGGGTCCATATGGACACACTCTAGCTCACGGACGAATGAAGCTCAAGTCCTCCACAAATAGTTGCACAGTTTAAACAAATATAGAATGAAATGGATAATAATAAACAATGATCCTAATACACAAAACAGTAAAGGGAAAATCTTTAGATCTCCACATTAGTGGTAGTATATTTGTAAAATATTACATTTGTCCAATTTTACTCAATCCTGTATATATGGATATACTACTACTAATAATAATAATTTTAATAATAATAAATACAATTAAAAAATTACAATTACATACCTGATTGATTATAGATTATTAGATTCATCTTTACACATTCCTCCAATCTCATGATTTCTGAACAGCATCATTCAGAGCTGATGCCAGTTGATTGACGTCTTAGTTATCCTCATACATTAATTCACACAAACCAGTGTCGCCCTCTGAAGATTCCAACACTAAAGCATAAAAAACACACATATTGCTGTAAAAGACCAAAAGTAATGAAGAAATAATGCAGGATCTCTACAGAAAATGCTCATTCACACCCTTGAATGCCTCAGAATCCCTCTGAAAGTCGTTTCGAACAGCAATTCATTATTGTATTTGTATGCAAAAATACTAAACTCAAAAAATAAATAAATACAAAACTATTACACTGTGTTAATTGTTTTATTTTAATAAATAATAATCTTACCTGTATACCAGCAGACTCACCTGTCACAGCAAAGAGCGCGAAATCCCTCACTAGAGAAACTCGCACGCGCTTCCCGCGTTTTTTCTGACAGGACGGTTTCCCTCATCAAACTCGTCTTTTACTACATTCTGTTTTTAACGTCCTCCTCTTCTATTCCACCTACAATCGTGTGTGTAGTCGGAGCTGAAGAAAAAGAGAGTGAACGTGCTCGAACTTTCTTCAAACGTTTTTCGTGTCTCCGCTTTAAATGTGTCCTGATGTTCTGTGCTATATGCGCGTGCGCGTGTGCGCGCGTGTTTGCGCGTGCGTGCGCGCCCTTGTCCCTTTCCTCACAAAACACACACATGCACACACGTTTGGCTCTATTATCCCTCCCTGTGCTGATAGGTGGCGTGTGTTTCTCTCTCTCTTGAAAAGAAAAGGAGGAAAAATAAGTGTCATTAGAGGCGTGTAAACGCGTCAGTCCGAGCGCAGGTTTGAGTCCTGGAGTCTGTGAGAGGAGTCAGTCGCGAACCTGCGCGTCAGGAATAACGCGCCTCTTGTTTCTCAGGCTTTATTCTGGACTCAGAGACTATAACACACACAACGCAACACACACTCCTGCTGCAGCCGAGACTACAAGGTGAGACGCACTCATTTACATTCAAGCCATCTTTAAAATAGAAATATATTTGCTGGAATCAGGATGCTCTGGGTGAGAGTCAAACGCAAAGGTGTGTGGGTATTTTCCTCTTACCTTTGCGTTCACCTGTACAGGTGCGCTGAGCGACAGGGTGAACTCTTTCAAAACTGATATTTTATTTTAGAATAAGTCAGCACTTCATATATCAACCACACACGATTTTTTAAAGCTTTTAGGCATAAAATGTGTTTATTGTTCTGGTATATTCTGCATGATACGACGAATGCAGTCAATGATGGAGAATATTATTCCAGCAACGCAACACATTTATTGATATTTTGTAACCAAAAAATTCAGTTGTGACATAAAAAAATAAAATTAAAAATTATAATAAAAAAGATATATATTTATATATATATATATATATATATATATATATATATATATATATATATATATATATATATATATATATATATATATATAGAATGTATTTTAATGCAAAGTTAATAAAATTGGAAATAACTGTATTTATGCTGTTTGCGTCCTGATTAGTGCGATTTTCTATTTGATTCTGAAATTGTATCTGAATGCGTTTTATTTGAGCTGCGATCATTTTATTCAGAGGGCGAATATGTGTTGATCGTCAAACATTATGAAAATCCAGCTAAATTGTAAGTTTTCTGTATGCACCAATACTTCCAGCAAGAATTAAACCAGTCAAAAAAATGTCAGGAAAGGCAATATGCGTTGAGTTATCCCGTCTCCAAAATAATAAACTGTTTATTTTATTTTTAATTTATTTTTACTTAAAATGCAAATTAATGCAACCTAGCAAATCTTCTATTTTTATTAGCTATGCGACACATTTGCTGTAAAAAATAAAACGCCCCAAAATGAGCTCAAATCAAACCAGTGCACGCGCTGTTAAAGTAAAACTGCCTTTACTGTATATGCATGCAACATGTCAAATATGTAATCCAGGCTCGGACCTTTAAGACTCATTATTATTCGGCTTTTCCTGTTTAGAGACCATAGAGCAACAGGACACATATGTCACCCTTTTGAGTACGAATATGCACAATAAAACTGCCTGTTTATTAAGTCCATAAGCAAATACATCCGTCTGAACAGTCTGTGCTCGTATCCGATGCTCTCCGGTGATCAGATGCATGGTCACGGGAAAGCTGCGCCCTCACTGAATGATATCAGAGCCTCTTAACAGCCTCACTCACTCATGTGTGTTTCTCTGTCTTTCTGTTCGTCTGCTCGGGCTGATGGGCTGCCAGAGGAAGCGTTGCACCGCGCGTCTCTCCCACAGCATTGTGTTGGTTCGGCTCTGAGTCCATGCAAACTGCCATCTGATCTACGGTTATCAATGCGGGAGCTGATCATGGCGGATGGCCCCCGGTGTAAGAGGCGAAAACAAGCCAACCCGCGGAGGAAAAACGGTAAGAGCTGCTTGGAAAAGTGTCCTGGCGCGGAGCTAGCGCGGTGCGCATGGATGCGCTTTGCACGGGACAGAGAGAGAAAGAGATCAGACCTCCAGTTTGTGTCTCCTGTTGGGAGTAAATAAAATAGAGCGCATGTAGAAATTGGACTTAACTAGGGGTGTTGTGAACAAAGGCCGTTGCTTGTCTTTTTTGTAGCTTTTTTCTGTCCTTTTCAGTACAAGTTTGGGAATGAAAGTTTGTGCGTAAATTCTCTGCACCGTTATACGCGCTCGTGCTTGATGCACGCGGCGTCTTTACATTTCAAATTGTTCAACAAGCCGCTGACAATGCAAACACACAGACACAGCGCTCTTGAATGTAGTCAGTGTCAGTGCATTATTTTCATTCATTCTCAGATGCAGGAATCAGAGGTCATTTATTGTGGTGTTTTGCTTTTTTGTGTATCTGTGTGGGACTGTGGGGTGGGTTTAATAAGGCAGTGTCGCAATAAATGTCACCCAAATGCGTTTTAAAAATAAACGCACACATGCAATAAAATAATAAAAAATAGTTTCGCATTAATGCTTCTTTTGTGCATTCTGATGCACAGTTTAGTTTGATAAACTTATTTATTTTCCAGATGAATCAGTGTGTGTGGTAACGCAGTTGAATGCATGCCAAGTTAGTGTTTGTGCATGTTTGAAGGGGGCGTTTGGGCGTTTTACATATGCATATAAACAGTCCAGTGCATCATGTAAACTAAACACAGCATTTAACCACAAACGATGCCGGTTTGTAGGATGGGTTGCATTTAAAATCGTGCGTTAGTTCGTGTTTGCGTTTGTTGGTTCGGATGCCGCCGGGGGTGTGCTGCACATTTGTATGTAAATTTGAGTTTTTAATTCCTCTGTTTCACGCGGATTAAACGCTGCGAACTCGCATCAGTTATACTCTCTCTTCCTCTCCCTTTATGAAATGTTTCATATCGATCCGCTAAAATCAATATTTCACCCTCACGAGTCTCTTCAAGCACTAAAGTTTCAAAAAATAAAATAAACCTACTGCACTTCCGTTCAGATGCATAATTCTGTTGTCCCACTCTCCGGATGGACATTTTTCACGCATTTAATTACTAATAACGCTTCTTAATTTAATTCAGTTTTAAAGCATGCACGTGCGTTTATAATTTAGATGCATGAAAATGAAGTCGGTTCTGAAATATTCACATGTGCTGTTTGGTTCTGAGTTTATAATTTTGGAAAGTTCATGAATGCTCATGCTCATTAGGGTGCATGATAATACAGAATTAATTGTTTAAGGTTACTTGCAACAAAAAAACAAAAACAAAAAAAAAATTTTTTTTTTTGTTTTGCACCAGTGAAAGAATTAAATTGGTCCTGATATGAAGTGACAGACATTTCAAAATGAGGGCGCTGATGAAATATTCAGTGATGCTGGATGACTGTGGATTCGAGTTTAGGAACGAGAGTGAAATGTATCTGCGGATGTGTGTTCTGGCACACCTGCAGAAATCAGGTGAACTCAGGTGTGCAAGGTACCAAACATTTGACCCGAGATAATCTATTCAAAAATGTAGAAATGTAACTATATACACACAGTATCCATGTATCCCTTAATTAGTCAAAAAGGGCATTTCACTGGGAAAGAATCTTGTGTTTGATTGAATGTGGTCCGACTGGAAAATAACTTTTAGTCCAGGTTCAAAATACTGAGATAAATTGCGATTTTGCCGGCAAACATGTGGCATAAAACGAAAAATCTGAGCTGAACCGGATCTCTGACGGCACTCCGTAGAATGCCGCTGTGTCCGTCTTTTTCTCCAGGTGTTGAAGTTCTGTCCAGCTGTGAAGGTTTCGCTCTGTGTGTTTTGTGTTTATGTAAAACAGCTGTTCTGAGGTTCCCAGAGTCTCTGAGGTGCTTTATTTGGGCCTTTGTTTTTATTTTACACCATTTTGCTGCACAAAATACCTGTAGTGCTTGTGGAGTAGTTTTCATGCATGTACATTTGTGGCTCTAAATATGACGTGTAGATGTCAGAGGTCACTCCTAAAGTGTTTTCTGCACCTACGGGAAGTCTTTCACAAATCCAGCCTCTAAAACGACAGGAAGAGCCAACCTCGCCCCGAGCAGATGACTGCCGTGGGTCGTCCCGAGACGCATATTTTCACACGTTTCCCGCAGCACAAAGACATGCTCGTCCATTCAGCGGGCGATGCTCTCACTCAGGCAGATTGATTACATCAATTCAGGTTTGGAAACGCTCCTCTGTGGACGAGAGGAGAAGTCTCTGTGTTTGATTATGGCAGCTGAGCCTTCGCCGCTGAATTAGGAGGGGGCGATTCTTTCGACCGGGCTGCTCTTTCATCCCCAACAATGGCAGATTCCACCCCGTCTAAACTGTTTCTGTGCCCCCATTATGCTGCGCGGCCCCTCCTCCGTGTCGCGCGTTTGGGAGGAGCGGGGCCGCTCACAGCTGATTGTCAGCTCTAATATGTGTCATTTACATGTGCGTAAGGTGAACGGAGCGTGAGCGTGTACCTTTGCGTGCTTTTCTCACACGGAAAGAAAACAACTGTGACTTCAGATTTCAGAGTTTTAGAGGAAGTGCAAACTCTGATCTCTCGCCAGTTCACACAACATTTCTGGCCTCATTTTTAACACCGATGTGTGTGATTAATACTGTGTTATCGATGCTCTTTAAAATAGAGATGTTCCACTGCTGTTGTGTAGGAGAGATTGTGTGTTGTCGGTCTGAAAGTGGAGGAGATGATCAGTGAACAGCGAATTAAAGATTAGTCAGTGTTAAAACAACCATTTTTTATTTATTTTTGCAATCGGTTTGTGATGCCGTTTCACCATTTCAATCATTTTGCAGGGAAACTGAATTCATCAGCACATATAAGACAATCCAAACATGTCCGGTGCAGAGATGTAGGGGATTTTCTTTCCCACAGGGAATTTTCTCTGATTTTGGAATGTTTATGAGAGTTTTCAGCTTGTTGTAAAAGACGATCACGCTGTTCCAAACATTTAGGACGTACAAACTAATAATATCACATGCTAATTAAAAACTTTAGACTTTTTTATGTACGGAATCTGTGGCCACAAAACTGATTTCAAGAACGGCTGTCATGCACAAATATCTACGCATGCTCCCTCTCCTTTGCATGGATTAATTATAATATATTTAGCTAATCCTGCAGCTACCAGTAATAAAGCTCGTACTCGCAACTCTGTTTAAACATTTCGTTTTTTTTCCTGGTTTTGTAACATTTTTGACAGTTTATGTGTTGTTTTAAAAGCTGATCACAATATTACACACATTTAGGACTGATAAACATTCATACAAAAACAATATTTTGAAATTATTACACACTTATGGGAGATTCGACTTTTTAAATGACTTTTGGTTATTTTTACTCATTGTTAAAAATGCAAGGTAACTTTAAAAATCACCCGTGCAAAACTTCACGGGATTTCGCATCCCGACTGACCATTGTTCATTCGTTTATTAAATATTTGGGTTAATCTGATGATATTTACAGACATGCAACAGTGTTGTACTCTTCATTTGGCTTTATTTAACACATTTTACCATGTTAAAATCGTGACAAAAAAAACAGTTTGGGAAATGTGAGAATAAATCCACATATTCCAAATGCACGAATAGGAATATTCTGTGTTGTATACTCGAGTGAAGCTCTAATGGAAGAAAAAAAAAAATACGTATTTTTAAGTAGTATACTGAAGTGAGAAAAGATGAGAAATAATCCACATCATTATGAATTTCACAGCCCCCCACCCCCTCCAAAATAAAATAAAAATCAGTGCAGAAAGTGTGACACAAAGTCAGCAGATTACAATTAAATTAATATTATCCGAGGCACAAATATTATTTAACATGACTAACTGAACTTATTTGCATTAACTTACGCCGACGATAGTCATTTATAAGCGCCAGATCCGATGGAAACTGATTTATAAAATGCTTTGAAATGTTTACTTTCTGCAGTGTTTCCAGTCGCATTTATTTGTCGTGTCTCGCGCGTTCTTGCATGCGAACATATTTTTGCAATAACAGAGGATGGGTGGGGGGGGGGGGGTGCACACAGAGTCAGAACACCCCCACCCCCCCAACACACACACACACACACGCACACACACACTCGACCCAGAGCTCTGTGGAAATGCCTTAGGTGTGACTTCAGTTTCACTCACATCACCACTGACCCGACTGCCTTTCATATCACATCCACCGCGTCTCCACCGGTAAACATCCCCCGAGGGCCGAACAAAGACCCCGGCCCTTTCTCCTTAATCACAACCCAGCCCTCTCTCTCTCTCTCTCTCTTTCTCTCTCTCTCTGCCAGCTCACAGCATTTGCATTCAGCTTCAGAAAAGCACATGAAAAGGGGGGAAGAGTGACAGAGGAGAGAGAAACACAGAAAGAGAGACAGAGACAGAAGAGGGTGGGTGTCAAGAGCAAAATAACTGAGGTGTTTGTGAATGTTTGTTGGGCCTCCCCTGGTTACGGCCCTTATACAGACCCCCCACTCACACACACACACACACACACACACACACACACACACACACACACACAGAGAGAGATAGTGTTACGCAGTGGCATGTTCACTCTATTCATGGCTGTACACTTTCACACTTAAGAAAAAATCATCCCTGCGAGGCACAACTTTAAGACACTAGAATAGCTTGGAACAGGTGTGTGTGTGTGTGTGTGTGTGTGTGTGTGTGTGTGTGTGTGTGTGTGTGTGTGTGTGTGTGTGTGTGTGTGCGTTTATATATTGTAATGGCTCTCATTTTGCCTCATGTTTAAATAGTAGCGTGGACACCGCAATACACTTGCATTATTTTTTAGTAGGAGACAAAAACACTTAAACATACTCAAAGACTGACACTGGTGTGGTACCCTTGTTTTGGGTACATATTTGTACCCTTATGAAGACAAGAAGGTACATTATGTGTTCCCAGAGGAACAAAACAAATACATTGAAGGTTTACCTTTAAAGGTTCACAGTAGGTCCTTAGGCTACAATTATGCACCCAAAACGAGGGTAACACTTGCACAAAAATTGTCCCTTTGGGGGTAGCACCCCAGTGACAGGCCTTGTATCTTAAAAATACCTTAATTTTTGTTCGAGAATGAAGATTCGTGGTTATATATTTAAGCTATCGAAAGCTCTATCAGAAGCATGGAATGTACAAATTGCTTCCCTCTCATGTATTTTAGGCTTGTTTTATAAAACTGGTGGATGAGTCAACATTATTTATCAGAGGGAATCGACAGCATGTCGTGCCCTGAGTGCATAATTAATATGATGTATATATATACATCGGACTGTTGGAGATGTCCTGATTTACTTCAGCAAACACCTTTGGACACCGAGAGAGAGAGAGAGAGAGAGAGAGAGAGAGAGAGAGAGAGAGAGAGAGAGAGAGAGAGAGAGAGTTTGCTAAAGCTGTCTTTTATTATTGTGAGGTCTTAAGTCATAAGTTTGATTCCCCTGGAACAAACATAATGAGGCAAGGTACAGTTGTAAATGAGAAACACTAGACACAAATGAATCAATCGGTCACATTCAGTAAGAGTAAAGCGCTGTCGAAATAATCGTGGATTCTTTGGATCAGATCCTTTGATAAGAAATGTTTGAGACATTGTTGAGATCTCTTCTGAAACTCTATAGGAGACACATGTGACGCTCTTTTTCCTCAGGAGAGACTCAAATTCCTCTTCATTTCATCTAAATGCAAACTCGGTGAAACCATTTAAATATTAAAGAGATGACATGTGGGATTTTTCTCAAATTGTGGTCAGATCTGGAGACTGAAACTGTCCCTATTCTACGGGAAGCGATGTCATTGTGTACTTGAGCTATTTAGATTATCTGGAGAGGGGTGTAACCAGAGTTATTTGTCTGTTACACACTAACGAACAGGAAAGAGTTTGCTGATGAATCTCTCAGAACTGATTTGATAGCTGAACAATGACGTAACTGACTTAAGTTACTAAAAAACAAATATATCACATCTCTGTTTGTTGGTGAGTCTTGCTGTTAGTTTTGAGAACATATTTTAACATCTAAAGTAGTTAGTAGTTACAGTACATGTCTGTTGGTAAATATTATTACACGCATAATGGGTAATTTTATAATTTTTTTTTTACACCATTTATTACATTTACATTTATGCATTTGGCAGACGCTTTTATCCAAAGCGACTTACAGAGCACTTATTACAGGGACAATCCCCCCGGAGCAACTTGGAGTTAAGTGTCTTACTCAATGACACAATGGTGGTGGCTGTGGGGATCTAACCAGCAACCTTCTGCTTACCAGTTATGTGCTTTAGCCCACTACGCCACCACCACTCTTATTAATCTTGCTTAATGCTATTACTTCAAAATACTATTGGTCATTGATTGATCATGTTAGTTGGCCAAAAAGAGATACACATTTTTAAGTATTTGGACATATTTCAGTCATTCTAGCCCTGTGCAAGATTCAGCAAAGCCTTAAAGGAAATCATACGTCCATGTTTATGATTCCAAGTTAAATACGATTAAATGCACAGGTGTATGTAATCACACATACAGCTTAAGAACATGTACATGACAATAAATCGGCAATTAAAAACAATTAACGAGTTCATTGCAATTATTTGTATGACAATTAATCATCCACCAAATTTCATAATCGGCATTGAGGCCTTTTACGTGCACACCGATACGCCGATAACTCCCCAAAATCAGCTTATTTTACAAATCTGACAAAGCAAGAAAACAGCGTTTATATAAGATTTGTTATTCTATGATTTTGTCGTAGACCGTGAAAAGGCATGTGCACAATCATTGCGTACAACTGGATAAGTAAAGGTGTTTACATGGAATGCAAATTCGATGCAATGGGCAAAAATCAACCATGTCGATCGTTTATTCTTAAGCCGTTTATGAACTTACACCGACATATTATTGCTGTTTAATGCGTTTGCATGACCGCACACGCTGTCGGCATACTAAGCATAATTGGTCTAAGAATGTGCATGTAGGGGGGTCTGGGTATCTCAGCGAGTAAAGACGCTGGCTATCACCCCTAGTTCGAGTGACTCCAGTCAGGTCTCCTAAGCAACCAAATTGGCCCAGTTGCTAGGGAGGGTAGAGTCACATGCTGTAACCTCCTCGTGGTCTCTATAATGTGGTTCTCGCTCTCGGTGGTGAGTTGTGCGTGTATGCCTCGGAGAATAGCGTGAAGCCTCCACTATCACTATGTCTCCGTGGTAACGTGCTCAACAAGTCACGTGATAAAATGCGCGGATTGACGGTCTCAGACGCGGAGGCAACTGAGATTCGTCCTCCGCCACCCGGATTGAGGCGAGTCACTACGCCACCACGAGGACTTGGAGCGCATTGGGAATTGTGCGTTTCAAATTGGGGAGTGCATGTAAACGTGCTCAATGACAGATCATATCGTATTAACTAATAGGAATGATATTGTTTTGTACTGTCTAGCTTTCACTTTGTTTTGAAAAGGTTTAAAGGGCCGGTACAAAGACGTGCAGAAAAGAGCCAGATTGTGTCAGTAGAAGTGTTTAACGTCTCACCTCACGTCTGAAGACAGATCACTTCATATGAAGCTTGTTGTCATACCATCTGCACTGTAGCGTCAGTCCGGTCGGCCATGTGATTGTGTGTGTGTGTTGTGTTGATGATCTCAGGCCACAGTTTCATGCATCAGACTCGAAGCTCCTCGAATTATCACGGCTCATTTCAGATCTCAGACACGATCCGTTTCTCATTGTCTCTGTTTGCGCATCATAATAATGCAGGCAAAAAATGTTCTCAGGTGTCAACATGTTCATTTGCAGGAAGGACTGGTGTGACTGCCACTCGTGTGCCGCTCAGGTGTGAAAACACACGCGTATGTGTCTTCATTTGGACAAGCATTCGTGTGCTGCAGGTTTGTGCTGTATAAATTAACACGATGAGTTTGATGGCCACATTTGAATGAAGAGAGAGAAAGAAAGAATTCATATTGTATTCGTATTTTAAGGTGATTCATAGGCTGATTACTTTTAAATAAGTAGTATATATATATATATATACAGTAGATATCCCTAATGTAAACTCCCCTTTTCAAGGATTGGGTTTGCAAAACGTCAAACACAGAGACGTTGTTCTTTTTGAAGATGTTGGTTCTCTTCTGGCAAGGTCATGAGCTTCAAACAATCAATAAGAGATGTGCATTTGTCACATCATGACATCACACACATACAAAAACACTTATATTTCAATACATTTATCTTCATAAGTCAAATGAAGATTATTACACCATCAAATCGACCTTCATCTGCATATGAGGCTTCCGTAGTTGAGATGTCCAGAGTGTCGAGGTGTTTGATGCGTGAGCGTTTGACGTTGGTTCTGTATCAAGTGTTTTAATGAACTCCATCAGCACAGCACAGGAAATTGTTGAAATTGCCGTGTTGGATGGTTGCTTTAACCTTAGGTAAAAGTGTGCCAAGGAGAGCTGGAGAAACACACACACACACACAGTTTTGCGTGTGTTGTTGTTAATGGAGTCTGACTGTGTATAAACCTTTGTGCTGCAGCGCCCGTCAAAGCGACGTCTCGCCGCTGTCACACACAAATGTCAAACAAACACCTCCTCAGGTAGAAGCCGGCTAATCATACCGACAGCGTGTCCTCAGCCTTTCCCAGACACAAATGCACTGGACGAGCCCCGCGGCAGCAGTTCAGTGCCTTTACCTGCCTGCATCTGTATGTGTGTTATGGCCCGCACCTGTTTTAGTTAACCTAGATGAATGTGAACGCATATGCATTTTCACTCTAATCCCAGAGGGATATTTTAGGTAACACTTTATATCAATGTTCCCTTTATTAATGATTTATAATTAATTTATAAATGCATTACAAATCATTAATATACTGTTATAAGAAGGGCAACTTTCATGACTTTCATGCCTGCCAAACAGTGAGCCATTTACCTCTTGTTATAAATGCTTTATAAAATGTATGTATTCAACATTAGTAACCTCTGAAAATGTGTCTGAAGGAGTTGCCAACATTAGAAACCTATTTACATTAAGTCCAGTGTGGTTTAATGGTCATGAGGCTTTATTACATGATATATGCTGTGAATGGGCGTAAAGACCTGAAAAGTGTTTTCACAGAGGACTTTAGGTAACTAGGACTAGTTAAGTTGGGACATGACTCGGAGTAGCACCATTTTTTTGACATTAACGTGTCAAAGAGTGTGACAACACAAGTGAGTCAAGACATTACAGTGATGTGAATAACACAAAGTGGACTGTTGCAAAATGTCATAATCCCTCTTTTTAATCTCACTATAATGAACTTTTGCCGACAAATATAATAAATTAGGACATTTTATGTTTTTGATTAATAAGGTATGAATAAGTGATTTATTAAGCATTTATAACAAGTTGAAATGCGCACTAGTTGGCAAATATTGCATATACAGTAAGTCACCCTTTTTCATATTGTTATAACTGAATATCAATGATTTATAAAGCATTTGTAAATTACTTACAAGCCATCAATAAATCCCATTATAAACCCTCAACACATTTTTTAATTTTTTTTTATTTTCTCCCAAGTTTGTAACGCCCAATTCCCAATGCGCTCGAAGTACTCGTGGTGGCGTAGTGACTCGCCTCAATCCGGGTGGCGGAGGACGAATCTCAGTTGCCTCCGCGTCTGAGACCGTCAATCCGCGCCTCTTATCACGTGACTTGTTGAGCGTGTTACCACGTAGGCATAGCGCGTGTGGAGGCTTCCCGCTATTCTCCACGACATCCACGCACAACTCACCACACGCCCCACCGAGAGCAAGAACCACATTATAGCGACCACGAGGAGGTTACCCCATGTGACTCTACCCTCCCTAGCAACCGGGCCAATTTGGAGTCACTTAGCACGCCCTGTATTCGAACTCGCGACTCCCAGGCCCCAGTACTACCCGGTACTGTTCCACATTTACGTACTATATAATTACAACATCTACAGTAATTGCTAAGTACTAACCCTAAGCTTAACCCTAACCTTAATCCATATTAACAACATGTAGTTACCTTACATTAGTCAGTGTTTCCTTGGGTATGTACGCTGTAAGTATACTGAAAGTACACATACTGTCAAATAAAGTGCAACCGATGCTTGAGTTCATATTGAGATCTCTTTTGACACGTGTAAGAGTCTTTTTCTCTAGAGAAGGTCATGAAACTTCAGCAATAGTCTCCATTTAATCTCTGATGTCTTGCAGAAACAATTGAGATATTAAAGAGATTTTGTTTGTGTTTATTCGTTCCTATATGGGAATGAAGCAGTGACATGACGGTTTGTGTAAGTTATTCATGTTTTTCTATGATGGATGAGTCTCTTTAAGTCTGTTATGCAGCAGTCACACTTCAAAAACGTTATCAGTGCTCATAATTAGTGTAGGGCCAGCCGGTGAAAGCGTTTCTCTCAGTAATTAAAGTAATGAAATATTCATTTCTCCCTTTTCAGTTCCCTTACAATAGCAGACAGTCTCATCCGCAATTAGCGTGTGCAAACGGCCTCCCCGTCATTTTAACCTTGTGTGTGTGTGTGTGTGTGAGTTCCCCGTCCAACGCAGAGGTTACCTTTTCCCGACGATGCAAAATCAACTTGACATAAGTGTTCATCATTCGGAGGACTTCCCCTCTAGGTATTTACATCAAATAAACTCCGTCAAGCTGCGAGAAGCTGACAGCAGAGGGACAGACAGGCCGAGAGGGAGAGACAGCGCTGATAATGCGTGTGTATTCTGGGTGTTTGGGGTCAGAGAGTGTTTTGTCATGTGTATTTGTGTGTGCAGAGGTGTGAGAGTCTGAGCACGTCAAGTCGTGGTGTTATGCGTGTCAAGTCAAGAGAACAAGGCGTCTCTCTCTCTCTCTCTCTTTAGAGGTTTCTGTACATTTCACACTCTTCAGGACTCTTCACAGGAGTATACTGAATGTGAATGTTGTTTAATAGATGTTGTTTAATGCGACAAGCTTCCAACAGCAAGTCATTTGTCTGATCACGCTGAAAGTGACAATACAATGTGATGCAACACAATCACAATCGCAACCAATCAGAGCATGTTTAATGCTTAATAATGCGCAACAGAGCCTGCCCACTTTTTCATCTTGGTTCCGGAAGTATCTTTTCTCATTCATCAACCAATCCAACCAGCTCTGATGTGAATCACAACATTACAAACTAGTTTAAATTTAAAAAAAGTATTTGTAAGTCAGACAAAAAAGACAAAGATACAAGACAGTGCACTTAATGTCTTTAATGAGGGATTGAACAACAATCGCAGTGATTGCATCATTCACAGTGCGTCATGAGAGTGGGCGGAGCTCTTTGACACATGTCTCTGATTGGCAGATCTCTCTTTAGGATTATGGGTAGTGTAGTTCTTTACCATATTAAACATAATGGTTTTAATAACAAGTTGAAATAACGTGGACTGATGTCTTCAACAGAAGTGTATAACATGGATTAACAACCTCGGAGATCACGGTAGGTCTGTCTTTAAAGGTTTATGAGTTATCGTTAATAATAAATTCACACCAATGGGATTTCACTGTGGGAGGGGCTACCGCATCATGCCTGGTTTTGACCGTGTTAGTGGTATTTTATTTTTAAATATAGACTGTTTGCCTTTTAATTTACAGTAATGCTGCTGACAAAAGCAATAATTTCAGTAGTTTAACCAGCAAGACGTCCTCGATCAACCTGTTTCATCAGAAAAATCAGGCTGCTTGACAGCTTTTTTTTACAGTTAAATAGCTGGTGGACCAGCGAGACCATCATAAACCAGCACAGACCTGTCTAAACATAGACTGCTGGTCTAAGCTGGTCTTTTCTTTGCTCAGAATTGGGTTGGGACATGATGCAGGTCGGACTCGAGCATGCTTCCCAATGAGCACATGCACGACTCATGTGAAGTATATTTGCGTGTACGTGTGCATACAGTTTTATATTTCATTCTGGACAAAGAGTATTTCACTACAGCATCAACACTAAACACACACTCACGGTGTGGAATTGAAATGGAGCTTACCTTTGTGGAAAGCATTACAGCTCTGAGCTTCTGTTAGGTCGTTTGGCCAAATGAAAGATGAAACGCTTTGTGTTTGACATGGAAATATTGCACAATTATGTTCTGGAATATTCTTCCACGGAAGAGCTTTAGAGAGCGCAGATAATCCTGAAGTGTTGAAAGTTTCAGTGAATATCTGCTCCAGTTCTGTCTCTGCCGCACTACAAAGCCAAAGCGCTCGGCAAGTTCATCACAAAAAAACTAAAAAAACCGTCTGAAATCCCCCAAGAGGAGAAAGAGGGAGACGAGGAGAGAGAGGGCAAGTTTTGTGGAGTTTTATTACTGTTTTATTCCTCTCTTACATGAGCAGGAGAGGAGAGTTTAGATGACATCTAAAACACAGAGTGTGTGTGTCCACTACAGGCATTTTCAGGCATTGGTTTCAGAACCTGATGCATTTTCATCCTTAGTTCAGTTCATTTAGGCATAACAGACTCTTGCTTTTGCAGATAATGCAATCTGACCCGCGGACCAACAAACCAACTACATACCTAAAGATAACCATGAGTATTCCTGATGGATATTTGGAAAATAAATCTGTCATTGTAACTGATCAAAATGCAGGTTTACAACAGTCTTCCGATAAATACTGGCAATCTTTTCTGACCCAATATTAGATTTGTTTAATAAAGGCATTATTTAATAATACCTGATGTCATTTACTCTCGGGATGGGTTGGAAAGCAGCAGAACAGGCGAAGCAAAGAATATTCCAGATTGAATACAACTTAAGCTCAATAACATGCATTTGTGTCAACATGTTGCTTTATTTGACCCTTCTTTTTCTTTAAAAGAGCACAAATGTGTGTTCCAGTGAGACACTTCCAATGCAAGTCAATGGGGTTTAATCTGTACACATTAAAATACTGTTTCAAAAGTATAGACACAAGACATAAACAATATGTGTGTTAATGTGATTTTACAGTCATAAAATCACTAACTAACCACATCTGTTTAAAGTTATATACAATTTTACAACTTTGTTCCCATGACGATGTAACGCATTAACCCTAAAACGACCAATTTAAACAACTTTACAGCAATAATACCCATGTTTTCAAAGAAGAATGAACAGAAGTGCTTTTATATAGGGATGTCCTGATACCGGTACTGATATATGAATCAGGTCCGATACCCAGGGACGGATTACCAACCGGGCCAATGGGGCCAGTGCCCAGGGGCCCTTGACTACCAGGGGGGCCTTGAATGCCCGAGGGAGGCCCTGGGTCTGTCCTGGGGCCCTATGTCCTGATACCGATACTGATATATGAATCAGGTCCGATACCCAGGGACGGATTACCAACCGGGCCAATGGGGCCAGCCCCCAGGGGGCATTGAATGCCCGAGGGGGGCCCTGGGTCTGTCCTGGGGCCCTAGGGATGTCCTAATACCGATACTGATATCCGAATCAGGTCCGATACCCAGGGACGGATTACCAATGGAGCCAATGGGGCCAGTGCCCAGGGCCCCTTGACTACCAGGGGGGCATTGAATGCACGAGGTGGGGCCCTGGGTCTGTCCTGGGGCCCTAGGGCTACATTGTTGTATTTTGGACTGTGCTGTGAGGTTCTGTATAAAAGTACTTTATTTGATTAAACATTTAATTAATACATTTATTTAAACACTATTTTGATTATAAAATAGAATAAATTGCTGATATGGAGTTCAGTAAAAATAAAAACATTTTTAAAGTAAAAATTTAATAAAAAAAAAGTAACGGACTCGGTATCGTCGACTACCAAAAAAAGAAAGTATTGATACTCGTACTCGATCTCCAAAACATGGTATCGCTCTATTAGGACATCCCTAATAATAATAATAATAATAAGCTTCACATTTCTGCCTTTAAACCCTCCATAAATTCACCTCATTCACTTCCATTGTAGCTCAATTTGTGTTGAATCCGGCATATTTCTTTAAATGATAGCTGTCGCCGATAACAGTTGTACAGACAACACCGAACGAGTGCATCCGTTTTCATTCCAACCATCTTTATGTGGCTTTACTGTGTAATGATTAAAGTAGCCAGGATGGAAACTTTACACAGATAATGATTATTTATATTGCAATCTCTGAACTGGCACCATGAGGCAATGTTTTGCATTACTGCGATTTAAACAATGCTCGAAAATGTGTACTGATTGACACTCTAATTAAATCGTTTAAACCGGTTCATCAATGTATGAGCAAAATCCAGGGAATCTCACCAATGAGGGGCAGTTTGCATGCATGCGACTCTTAATACCAAATTCTGGTCAATATTGAAAATATTGCCGAACCAGTGAGAAAATGCAACAGTGTAATTTTAGCCCCTTTTCAGAACAAAACAAAGAAACACCAGGTCTAAAAAAGCCCTAATACATGTCGTCCCTCTCCAGCAAAAAGAGCCATTAAGTCCCAGAGAACACCCTCTGAATCTCCTGTTTCCACTGGCCGGTAAAGACAACAGCTCCACTCAGACATTCAACATGCACAAGCGCAAAGCAAGTTTATTTTGGGATAGAATCTCTCCTCTTTTAGCTGCTCCAGCAATCACAGCGTTAACCAAATTAAACAATTTGCAAACAGATGAAGTCAGTCAGTCAATCTGAGACCTGCAAAACAATTACAAAATTACAGTACATAAAAACTGTTCCCTGTCAGTATTTATGCAATCAACATAACCAAGAAACAAAACAATTTAATGTGGAAAAAAATCATCATTCATCTGCATTATAATTGCCGCTTTTCCTCATGTACACAGCAGATAATTAAAATTGTGATTAAATCCATCTCCACTGCCTAAGATGTCTTTCCCGAAACAGGTGGTACGGAATTTTAAAGTAAAGAGAAAAAAGCGTAATTAGCATTGGAAATTGAGAAATTGCCTGCAAGAATCTGTGTTAATTTCATTCTCTGATGAGGTGATTTATAACGCCGGCTCAGCCGAGACTCGTCCGCACGCTTTCCCAGCATGCACCGTGAATGTGTTTGCTAAATATCTGAAGTGTTTTAAGGCAGAGAGATGCACAGTTACTTTGTAATGACAGACCTGTTTAATGCTTATCAGTCGTCTGCTGCATGGAGACAATAATGCACAAGTCACAACATTTTTAAGATTTTGAATTCTGGTCTGGATGGGAACAGAAGGACCCTGATAGACCATCATTGGAGGTCTCACCGCTCTAATTACTCAAGCACTCGTCAGATGAAAATGCTGATTACAGAGAGATAGATTTATATCGCTGCTTGTCAAGTTTCATTGAGTTAGTTGCTCGCGTTACTGAGTCTAATCAGACTGAGCTTGTAGTGTACATGTCATTGTCAATGTCACTGCATTCAATAACTAAACAAATTGCATATGAATGGATATATTGTGGATATGTATTCTATAGGTAAAAATGTATTTCCATTTATGAATGCAAAATGTTGAGTAGAAAAATAGAAATAAAACACACACTACAAAAAATGTTTGTAAATAAAATAATGATTTTTTTGTGTGAGTATTTGTGCATTGTTTCCCAGTAAAAAATATCTAAATGAAGCAAAATTATATTTTCTCTTGTTTTCAGATCAATCTATCAAAATAAAAAAAACTGTATTTGTGTATTTTTCTCACCCCATTGGCAACATACACCCACCAAATGTAGTTCGATTTCTCCTAAAACAAAACTTAATATCTAATGCCATTTTGTTTCTCAAGTCAATTGTCCTTGTTTTAACTCTTGCGTTGTGTTGCGTTGTGTTTGTGTTGTGTTTGTGTTGCATTGTGTTGTGTTGTGTTGTGTTTGTGTTGTTGTGCTGTGTTTGTGTTGTTGTGTTTGTGTTGTTGTATTGTGTTTGTGTTGTTTTGGTTGTTGTGGTTGTGTTGTGTTTGTGTTGTTGTGGTTGTGTTGTTGTGTTGCATTGTGTTGTGTTGTTGTGCTGTGTTTGTGTTGTTGTGTTGTGTTGTTGTATTGTATTTGTGTTGTGTTTGCATTGTGTTTGTGTTGTTGTGTTGTGTTTGTGTTGTTTTGGTTGTTGTGGTTGTGTTGTGTTTGTGTTGTTGTGGTTGTGTTGTTGTGTTGCATTGTGTTGTGTTGTTGTGCTGTGTTTGTGTTGTTGTGTTGTGTTGTTGTATTGTATTTGTGTTGTGTTGTGTTTGCATTGTGTTTGTGTTGTTGTGTTGTGTTTGTGTTGTTTTGGTTGTTGTGGTTGTGTTGTTGTGGTTGTGTTGTTGTGTTGCATTGTGTTGTGTTGTTGTGTTGTGGTTGTGTTGTTTTGTTGCATTGTGTTGTGTTGCTGTGCTGTGTTTGTGTTGCGTTGTGTTATTGTATTGTGGTTGTGTTGTTGTGTTGTGTTGTTGTATTGTGTTTGCGTTGTGTTTGTGTTGTGTTTGTGTTGTTGTGGTTGTTGTGTTGTTGTATTGTGTTTGTGTTTGCGTTGTGTTTGTGTTGTTGTGTTGTGTTTGTGTTGTTGTGGTTTTTGTGGTTGTGTTGTTGTGTTTCATTGTGCTGCGTTGTTGTGCTGTTTTTGTGTTGAGTTGTGTTGTTGTGTTGTTGTGTTGCATTGTGTTGTTGTGGTTGTGTTGTTGTGTTGCATTGTGTTGTTGTGGTTGTGTTGTGTTGTGCTGTTGTGTTGCATTGTGTTGTTGTGGTTGTGTTGTGTTGTGTTGTGCTAACACCTTTTGTGTTCCCGGTCAAAAATGACCGACCCACTAAGATTGTATATAAATGTCTCATATTGCATATATTATCACAAGATATTGCATTAGCAATATATATATATATATATGTTTTTTTTATGGATGGAATGATTCATTTTCACTGAGCTCATGAGTGGGGAACTCCCTGCAGAAAACAAAACAGATTTATAATAATTATATAATATATTAAAACCACTTGCTTGATCTGAAGAAAATATGTGTCATTGAAATGTTAGAATCTGGACTTTACAATGTACACAGCTGATCAGACCAATTCATAGATCATTATTTTTAATTCAAAACTGATTCGTTCTCATCATTCGCAAATTTGTCATCACAACAATTATATTGAGAGTTGATAAAACCATAAACAGATGAGAGTCACGTGATATATATCAGTGGAAAGAATACAATGAATAAACGTGTTTCACTCAGAGCTCAAAGTGAGTTTTAGTGGATGAAATTCCCACAGACACACATAAATATAATAAACAGAAGCGTCTTGCTGTCACGTTATTCCTTATTACTAACTGAAACATACATATAACATAGATAATGACATATCATAACTTACAGCAGAATATCCCGATTCAAACGAGCCCAAACACGACATGACATCATGAGCAGATGCACCAAAGTGCATATACATACATGACAACTAAAATACTGATACAAAGACATACAAATAAAAACTTGGGAAACAAGACACAAATTTGCCTCATACACCATAATAAATACCACTTACAAAGTTAAAACTTATTCAAAGGCCAAAGCAAATAAATAAGTCTTTAGGCCAGTTTTGAACGCATCAATACATGATGCTGATTTTATAGAAAGGGGCAAATCATTCCATAGTCGAGGGGCTGACACTGAAAAAGCACGGTCGCCTTTGCACTCCAGGCGGGACCGCGGAACACCACTGGTCAGTAGAGCGCAAGAATCTGTGTGATTGATGAAGGATGATCAAGTCTCTGATATACAGTGGCGACAATCCATGTAGGGCTTTAAAAACAAATATGAGCACCTTATATTGGATCCTGAGCTGCCAAAACAGGTGTTATATGGTCCCTCTTCCTGGTATTAGTTAAAACCTCACTGTGGCGTGTGTGTGTGTGTGTGTGTGTGTGTGTGTGTGTGTGTGTGTGTGTGTGTGTGTGTGTGTGTGTGTGTGTGTGTGTGTGTGTGTTTGTGTGCACGTGTCCCAGGACTTTGAGTGTGCTCATCTGAAGGATTGTGATTTTCCTTAATAATCCCTAACACTTAATATTTCTGTATTTTGTAGTCTAATCCGTTCATTTACAATGGCCGGTCATTTCTGACCGGGAATACAACAAGTACAACGTAGTGAAATTAAAGCAAAAATACATAAATAAATAAATAAATAAATTACGAAAATGGTCCAAATTTGTTTTGTGTTTTTAGATACCATATGTGAACAAAGCCAAGGAATTTTATTGCAATTGGATTAAGTAAAAAAAAATTGTCTGGGTCAAAATGATCAGAACATAACATTAAAGATGATTCAATATTCTTACCGGAAAATAAGACATTAAACGCTTAGTAAAAAAACTTTTTTTTTGGTTTTTCCATTACAAACAGGACACACTTTAGGCTCTATTTAAATGGTGTATTTCTTGCTGAGATTGTTTCCAACACATATATACAGTAGACACACACTCAGTCTGTGTTTCTCGGCTCGCCCAGCCACAAAAGCAGACAAATCGTTGCAGTTTTTCTGCGGGTGTGCTAGTGTCAGGGTGCGTTTGTAGTGCCGTGTGTTTGCTGTGTTCTGAGATTCAAGGTGCTGCTTGTGTTCAGCATGTCAAATGTAGCCCACACACGCCTCCTTATCTCCAAAGACCCCGACCACTTGGCACGCACACACACACACACACACACACACACACACACACACACACACACACACACACACACACAGGTTTCTCTTCCCGGAATTTCCCTTTATTATGATTTCATCCTATTCCTCTCGGAGTCACTCGGCTGCCTGGGTCACGTGTGATCTGACAGGTATTCCAGAGCGTAGTGACCCTTTACAGGCCCAACATACTGAAGCTGTCACACACACACACACACACACACACACACACACACACACACGCACACACGCACACACGTATGTTCTGCATGAGTTTTTGTAACTAAACTAGATGCTTGTGAACAATAGTGGATGTTTCCCTCTCTATATTTTACATTAGCTAAATTTTTTTAAATTCTATGCTAACATAATTATTTGTGTTTGTTAAGACAATTATCTCTAGTACTATTGCTCATATGATTTGGACAAACCTCTAAAGTTAAGTATAAAACGTTCAGTGTATAATTTGTCCTGCAACATTTGTGCTACATACATGAATGATGCCATGTTTGCTGGAAATAAAGTTGCACCTGAATATACAACGATCAGCCACAACATTAAAACCACCTGCCTAATATTGTACAGAGTGGTTATCTGAGTTACTGTAGACTTTGTCGGTTCGAACCAGTCTGACCACTCTCTGTTGACCTCATCACAAGTGTTTCATACACAGAACTGACCATCTCTGGATGTTTTTTGTTTTTGGCACCATTCTGAGTAAATTCTAGAGACTGTTGTGTGTGAAAATCCCAGAAATACTCAAAGCAGCCCGTCTAGCACCAACAATCATGCATGAGATTCTCTAATCAGCCAATAGTGTGTCAGCAGTGCAGTGCATAAAATCATGCAGATATGGGTCAGGAGATTCAGTTAATGTTCACATCAACCATCAGAATGGGGAAAAATGTGATCTCAGTGATTTGGACCATGCATGATGGTTGGTGTCAGACGGCTGGTTTGAGTATTTCTGGGATTTTCACACACAACAGTCTCTAGAATTTACTCAGAATGGTGCCAAAACAAAAAACATCCAGTGATGGTCAGTTCTGTGTATGAAACACTTGTGATGAGATCAACAGAGAATGGTCAGACGGGTGTGAACTGATAAAGTCTACAGTAACTCAGATAATCACTCTGTACAATCGTGCTGAAGAATATCATCTCTGAATGCTGTTCTGAGATGCGGGTTGGTGCTGTTTTGGTGGCACGAGGGGGACCTACACAATAAACGCTGAGACGAAAATAGCTACGGACAGAGCTTCAAAAATGGCGGGAACTCCAAACCGCCATCAAATATATAGGGAACCCCTAACCTAACCCTCTCCCTAACCTTAACCCTATGTGGAAGTGATGTTTCATTTTGGAATTGGGGCATGTAGACATTATAACCAAAATTTGCAGACAAATCAGAAGGGTTAATTTTGATAATTTATATATATATAAACAATTGCACTGTACATATTATTACAGTGTCAGTAAAAACTGATCAAATAGTCATGTGTCATATATTGTTGGAAAGATCTCAGAGTAAAATACAACCAGCATATTTGTTTAACTCACAGAGTTATTAGTAAATATAGTGAGTAATAGTGAAGTATTGTCTTTGACAATTATGTTTGTGTTGCTTATATACCATGCTTTCACTTATAAGTTCACAAAAAATAAACAAAAAATAAAATACTATTATTTAGAGGAGGTGATTATCTTTCAAACGAGTCCACACACAAGATAATCAGATGTATAGATCATTAGATAATCCACATGAAGCACAATGTTACATATGGCCACCAGGAGATGGCGCCAAATACACGACACAGACTCAATGATGACTCAAATGACACAGAATGAAACTCATTCTGTGAAATCTCGTGACTAAAATCATGTCTGCATGCTATGCAAACCTTTAGTCATTGTTGTGTTTGCATGTGTAATTAGTTCTTATGTACAATTATTATCTTTTATTTATTTGGAGAGGCTTTTGGACACATGGACCCGTTTTTTTTTTATTATTATTATTTTAGTAATAATATAACTTTTTAATGTTTTTTCAAATCAACACAAACATTTTCTCAGATACAGTTGACAAGCATTTTTTTAGAGCCACCTTATTTACACCCAGAGAAATATAATATAATATAATATATATTGTATTATAAATATAATAAGAAAAATAAGAAAAAAAAGTACATTTTTGTCTGCATTTGGCTGAGAGTCTCTATCGTAATTTCTTTTTAAAGTTGTCTTTACAATGACACCAAACACTCGACCCTCCTTTTTTGTTTTGTATTGTTTTGTTTATTTATTTAGTTTAAAGCCTTTAATTTTGGGTATGCCACAGAAAATCGTTAAAACAGGAAACAGGAAATCTTTAAAAACACCTTCAGATCTTAAAGGGTTAAAATGCTACTATTGTTTTGATCACTGATGTTTGTGTGTAAGCATACGTATGTGTTTTGTTGTGCGACTCGATTGCGTAATTTGTTTGCACAACTGAGTCGCTCAGAGTGGACGGTTGCTGCAGAGCTCTTTTGGCGCACTTTGTTCGCTGCAATCCTCTGATTGGTGGACCTTTCTCTCCAGGATTGTGGGTAGTGTAGTTTTTCACTAGGACTTTTTTGAAATGATGTGTAGCATGTGCCATATACAATCGTCCTAAAGGTTTAAAAGCTATCGGTAATACTCAATTCCCCTACAGAGAAAATAAATGTGATTTTTACTCTCAGCACCCAACCGCTGTGCTCTATCTTACACTCTGTACATGTATAGCAAAGCATGCGCCACAGAGCCCAAACAGTGGTCAGAATCACACTGAGGGTGTAAATGCTGCGAAACCACAAGTGTTGAGTCTCTTTTAGGATAACTTTTTAAACGCAACGGCCATCCTGTAAGACATGTTAGAATACTGCTTGAGTATAATTCATCTGAATCCTTCAGGAGTCCCTGTTTAGTGTGTGATACAGAGCGACAGACAACAGCTCAGACTACACACACACACACATGCTTGAAGTGTGTGTCTGTGGAGAGAGACAGGCCCGTGAGAGGCGGGTATGGGAGAGTATTGGTGGATTTCACAGGTAACTGGATTACGTGGGCACATAATTGATCCATTTGGGGGGAAAATGACGGCGCTCTAAGCTTTGGAAATGGAGTTTATGAAACAGGCATTCGTAAATTCAAAGAAATCAATATGTCAATTTTATTACATCTTCAGGGCAGATTAGTTCTTATATTCTGTCCTCGTTTGGCTCTTTTGTGTTTTGTTTTGATGTTGATGTTTTATTACAGAGAGGAGCAGCGGGGGTGAGCTAGTACCGGCCAGTTTTGACCGTCTACGACCGCAACAACACCCGTTTGTCAGCACTGTTGGCGGTGTGCAAGCACGATTCTTAAGACGCAGCCTTTTAGTGCACCTAGAAAAGACAATAAAGCATTCCTCTCTCTTCAAGCCATCCATTTATAATGCAGGAAACTGGATTAAAAGCATTTCTGCATTTTCATCGGTAAAATATTCACATTTCATTTACGCTGTAGC
The DNA here is from genome assembly GCF_025860055.1 of Xyrauchen texanus. Classification (NCBI taxonomy): domain Eukaryota; kingdom Metazoa; phylum Chordata; class Actinopteri; order Cypriniformes; family Catostomidae; genus Xyrauchen; species Xyrauchen texanus. The sequence continues at coordinate 49,699,473 of NC_068282.1, forward strand.
GCAGCCCAACTCGGTTTTATTACTCAGCCAAGCTTCGGCTCTAATTTAAATGAATTATGCAGGAAAAAACTGATGCAAACAGACAGAAATGCGGCGGTTTCGCTTTTGTGCTGTCGAATTAAAGCACAGAGGAAAAAAGCAGGACCTTAAACACTATGAAAAAGTGAGCAGGTGGTAAAGAGAGAAACAGAGAAAGACTTGTAATTACTCGGCCCAGTTTGCTGGCGTTTGTTGAACACCTCTCGCTATTATAGGAGTTCATTTTCCAGCGAGTAAATGCGTGGAAGTCGGTGATGCTTGCGTTTTTAATTCAGCGTTCTGTTGCGCGTTCAGTGACTGGCATCTGCTATCAATGCTCAGCAGATGTTTGTGTGTGCGCGAGGAGTGCCGATTATCCGTTCTGTAGTTGTTTTACTCACAGAACGGATGACTGCTTGGCCAGAGCACGTTTACTGCAAGCACACATACATGCGGCTGCTGAATTAATTACATATGTTAGCATGTCTTCTCATTCACAGAGGGGAGGGGGAGTCAGTGTATTCTCGGAGGACAGACAGTGCGACACTGTCTCACTCTTTCACACCCTTTCATTGTGTCGATGTGCAACCCTCTCCTGAACTGAAGCGGTCAGTTCATTCACTCGTCTGCTGTCAGAACACCTTCGAGGGTGAGAACCGCAAACATGCATTAATGAGAGCCGATATTTGAGTCCTGCCTCATTACCAAACCCCTTCTGATCTCCTGCATGAAAACACAAAGAGTCACAGAGTTCGTTTATCTGGATTGTATCGGTGATGATCAGATGTGCAGCTTTTGTGATGGTGGTATTTCGTGTTTGATTGTTTGCGGTGTCTTTCTTTCTGTTTTTGAGATCCGTATCAGTCGCAGGTTTCCTCTGTTTCACAAAGCATAAAGACGTTATCACGGATTATTCTTTAGAGCCGAACTCTGCACAAGTGTTTGACAAGCCTGCAGAGGTCAAGGCGTCGAGAAAGAACGCTTAGGCCCTGAAGAAAGATAAATCGCACACAAAATAATCGTAATATCTCACTTGTGTCTCCGTGAGAGTGAATGGAGACTTCTCCTGCTTCTCAGATGTTTCTGGCAACTTTTTAGTGTCTGTTTAGAGCATTAGTGATTTTGAGATGCTGTGGAGATGATTTTTTTATGGCCAATTTTTTAGAGTAACGGATCATTAATAAAC